>NC_138822.1:26562575-26803423 GCF_965178545.1 Coloeus monedula | reverse complement strand
CCCTTCCCATCCCACCCTTCCCTTCCCTTCCCTTCCCTTCCCTTCCCTTCCCTTCCCTTCCCTTCCCTTCCCTTCCCTTCCCTTCCCTTCCCTTCCCTTCCCTTCCCTTCCCTTCCCTTCCCTTCCCTTCCCTTCCCGCACCTTCCCTTCCCTCCCTTCCCTTCCCTTCCCTTCCCTTCCCTTCCCTTCCTTCCCTTCCCTTCCCTTCCCTTCCCTTCCCTTCCCTTCCCTTCCCTTCCCTTCCCTTCCCTTCCCTTCCCTTCCCTTCCCTTCCCTTCCCTTCCCTTCCCTTCCCTTCCCTTCCCTTCCCTTCCCTTCCCTTCCCTTCCCTTCCCTTCCTTCCCTTCCCTACCCTTCCCTTCCCTTCCCTTCCCTTCCCTTCCCTTCCCTTCCCTTCCCTTCCTTCCCTTCCCTTCCCTTCCCTTCCCTTCCTTCCCTTCCCTTCCCTTCCCTTCCCTTCCCTTCCCTTCCCTTCCCTTCCCTTCCCTTCCCTTCCCTTCCCTTCCCTTCCCTTCCCTTCCCTTCCCTTCCCTTCCCTTCCCTTCCCTTCCCTTCCCTTCCCTTCCCTTCCCTTCCCTTCCCTTCCTTCCCTTCCCTTCCCTTCCTTCCCTTCCCTTCCCTTCCCTTCCCTTCCCTTCCCTTCCCTTCCCTTCCCTTCCCTTCCCTTCCCGCACCTTCCCTTCCCGCACCTTCCCTTCCCGCACCTTCCCTTCCCTTCCCTTCCCGCACCTTCCCTTCCCTTCCCGCACCTTCCCTTCCCTTCCCTTCCCTTCCCTTCCCTTCCCTTCCCTTCCCTTCCCGCACCTTCCCTTCCCTTCCCTTCCCTTCCCGCACCTTCCCTTCCCTTCCCTTCCCTTCCCTTCCCTTCCCTTCCCTTCCCTTCCCTTCCCTTCCCTTCCCTTCCCTTCCCTTCCCTTCCCTTCCCTTCCCTTCCCGCACCTTCCCTTCCCTTCCCTTCCCTTCCCTTCCCTTCCCTTCCCTTCCCTTCCCTTCCCTTCCCTTCCCTTCCCTTCCCTTCCCTTCCCTTCCCTTCCCTTCCCTTCCCTTCCCTTCCCTTCCCTTCCCTTCCCTTCCCTTCCCTTCCCTTCCCTTCCCTTCCCTTCCCTTCCCTTCCCTTCCCTTCCCTTCCCTTCCCTTCCCTTCCCTTCCCTTCCCTTCCCTTCCCTTCCCTTCCCTTCCCTTCCCTTCCCTTCCCTTCCCTTCCCTTCCCTTCCCTTCCCGCACCTTCCCTTCCCGCACCTTCCCTTCCCTTCCCTTCCCGCACCTTCCCGCACCTTCCCTTCCCGCACCTTCCCGCACCTTCCCTTCCCTTCCCTTCCCGCACCTTCCCTTCCCTTCCCGCACCTTCCCTTCCCTTCCCTTCCCGCACCTTCCCTTCCCTTCCCTTCCCGCACCTTCCCTTCCCGCACCTTCCCTTCCCTTCCCTTCCCTTCCCGCACCTTCCCTTCCCTTCCCTTCCCTTCCCTTCCCGCACCTTCCCTTCCCTTCCCTTCCCTTCCCTTCCCTTCCCTTCCCTTCCCTTCCCTTCCCTTCCCTTCCCTTCCCTTCCCTTCCCTTCCCTTCCCTTCCCTTCCCTTCCCTTCCCTTCCCTTCCCTTCCCTTCCCTTCCCTTCCCTTCCCTTCCCTTCCCTTCCCTTCCCTTCCCTTCCCTTCCCTTCCCTTCCCTTCCCTTCCCTTCCCTTCCCTTCCCTTCCCTTCCCTTCCCTTCCCTTCCCTTCCCTTCCCTTCCCTTCCCTTCCCTTCCCTTCCCTTCCCTTCCCTTCCCTTCCCTTCCCTTCCCTTCCCTTCCCTTCCCTTCCCTTCCCTTCCCTTCCCTTCCCTTCCCTTCCCTTCCCTTCCCTTCCCTTCCCTTCCCTTCCCTTCCCTTCCCTTCCCTTCCCTTCCCTTCCGCACCTTCCCTTCCCTTCCCGCACCTTCCCTTCCCTTCCCTTCCCTTCCTTCCCTTCCCTTCCCTTCCCTTCCCTTCCCTTCCCTTCCCTTCCCTTCCCTTCCCTTCCCTTCCCTTCCCTTCCCTTCCCTTCCCTTCCCTTCCCTTCCCTTCCCTTCCCTTCCCTTCCCTTCCCTTCCCTTCCCTTCCCTTCCCTTCCCTTCCCTTCCCTTCCCTTCCCTTCCCTTCCCTTCCCTTCCCTTCCCTTCCCTTCCTTCCCTTCCCTTCCCTTCCCTTCCCTTCCCTTCCCTTCCCTTCCCTTCCCTTCCCTTCCCTTCCCTTCCCTTCCCTTCCCTTCCCTTCCCTTCCTTCCCTTCCCTTCCCTTCCCTTCCCTTCCCTTCCCTTCCCTTCCCTTCCCTTCCCTTCCCTTCCCTTCCCTTCCCTTCCCTTCCCGCACCTTCCCGCACCTTCCCTTCCCTTCCCTTCCCTTCCCTTCCCTTCCCTTCCCTTCCCGCACCTTCCCTTCCCGCACCTTCCCTTCCCGCACCTTCCCTTCCCTTCCCTTCCCTTCCCTTCCCTTCCCTTCCCTTCCCTTCCCTTCCCTTCCCTTCCCTTCCCGCACCTTCCCTTCCCGCACCTTCCCTTCCCGCACCTTCCCTTCCCTTCCCTTCCCTTCCCTTCCCTTCCCTTCCCTTCCCGCACCTTCCCGCACCTTCCCGCACCTTCCCGCACCTTCCCTTCCCGCACCTTCCCGCACCTTCCCGCACCTTCCCTTCCCTTCCCTTCCCGCACCTTCCCTTCCCTTCCCTTCCCGCACCTTCCCTTCCCTTCCCGCACCTTCCCTTCCCTTCCCTTCCCTTCCCTTCCCTTCCCTTCCCTTCCCTTCCCTTCCCTTCCCTTCCCTTCCCTTCCCTTCCCTTCCCTTCCCTTCCCTTCCCTTCCCTTCCCTTCCCTTCCCTTCCCTTCCTTCCCTTCCCTTCCCTTCCCTTCCCTTCCCTTCCCTTCCCTTCCCTTCCTTCCCTTCCCTTCCCTTCCCTTCCCTTCCCTTCCCTTCCCTTCCCTTCCCTTCCCTTCCCTTCCTTCCTTCCCTTCCCTTCCCTTCCCTTCCCTTCCCTTCCCTTCCCTTCCCTTCCCTTCCCTTCCCTTCCCTTCCCTTCCCTTCCCTTCCCTTCCCTTCCCTTCCCTTCCCTTCCCTTCCCTTCCCTTCCCGCACCTTCCCTTCCCTTCCCTTCCCTTCCCTTCCCGCACCTTCCCTTCCCGCACCTTCCCTTCCCTTCCCGCACCTTCCCTTCCCGCACCTTCCCTTCCCTTCCCTTCCCTTCCCTTCCCTTCCCTTCCCTTCTTCCCTTCCCTTCCCTTCCCTTCCCTTCCCTTCCCTTCCCTTCCCTTCCCTTCCCTTCCCTTCCCTTCCCTTCCCTTCCCTTCCCTTCCCTTCCCTTCCCTTCCCTTCCCTTCCCTTCCCTTCCCTTCCCTTCCCTTCCCTTCCCTTCCCTTCCCTTCCCTTCCCTTCCCTTCCCGCACCTTCCCTTCCCGCACCTTCCCTTCCCTTCCCTTCCCTTCCCTTCCCTTCCCTTCCCGCACCTTCCCTTCCCTTCCCTTCCCTTCCCGCACCTTCCCTTCCCTTCCCTTCCCTTCCCGCACCTTCCCTTCCCTTCCCGCACCTTCCCTTCCCGCACCTTCCCTTCCCTTCCCGCACCTTCCCTTCCCTTCCCGCACCTTCCCTTCCCTTCCCTTCCCTTCCCTTCCCTTCCCTTCCCTTCCCTTCCCTTCCCTTCCCTTCCCTTCCCTTCCCTTCCCTTCCCTTCCCTTCCCTTCCCTTCCCTTCCTTCCCTTCCCTTCCCTTCCCTTCCCTTCCCTTCCCTTCCCTTCCCTTCCCTTCCCTTCCCTTCCCTTCCCTTCCCTTCCCTTCCCTTCCCTTCCCTTCCCTTCCCTTCCCTTCCCTTCCCTTCCCTTCCCTTCCCTTCCCTTCCCTTCCCTTCCCTTCCCTTCCCTTCCCTTCCCTTCCCCCTTCCCGCACCTTCCCTTCCCGCACCTTCCCGCACCTTCCCGCACCTTCCCGCACCTTCCCTTCCCTTCCCTTCCCTTCCCTTCCCTTCCCTTCCCTTCCCTTCCCTTCCCTTCCCTTCCCTTCCCTTCCCTTCCCGCACCTTCCCTTCCCTTCCCTTCCCGCACCTTCCCTTCCCTTCCCGCACCTTCCCTTCCCTTCCCGCACCTTCCCTTCCCTTCCCTTCCCTTCCCGCACCTTCCCTTCCCTTCCCGCACCTTCCCTTCCCTTCCCGCACCTTCCCTTCCCTTCCCTTCCCTTCCCTTCCCTTCCCTTCCCTTCCCTTCCCTTCCCTTCCCTTCCCTTCCTTCCCTTCCCTTCCCTTCCCTTCCTTCCCTTCCCTTCCTTCCCTTCCCTTCCCTTCCCTTCCCTTCCCTTCCCTTCCCTTCCCTTCCCTTCCCTTCCCTTCCCTTCCCTTCCCTTCCCTTCCCTTCCTTCCCTTCCCTTCCCTTCCCTTCCCTTCCCTTCCCTTCCCTTCCCTTCCCTTCCCTTCCCTTCCCTTCCCTTCCCTTCCCTTCCCTTCCCTTCCCTTCCCTTCCCTTCCCTTCCCTTCCCTTCCCTTCCCTTCCCTTCCCTTCCCTTCCCGCACCTTCCCGCACCTTCCCGCACCTTCCCGCACCTTCCCGCACCTTCCCGCACCTTCCCTTCCCGCACCTTCCCTTCCCGCACCTTCCCTTCCCTTCCCGCACCTTCCCTTCCCTTCCCTTCCCGCACCTTCCCTTCCCTTCCCTTCCCTTCCCTTCCCTTCCCTTCCCTTCCCTTCCCTTCCCTTCCCTTCCCTTCCCTTCCCTTCCCTTCCCTTCCCTTCCCTTCCCTTCCCTTCCCTTCCCTTCCCTTCCCTTCCCTTCCCTTCCCTTCCCTTCCCTTCCCTTCCCTTCCCTTCCCTTCCTTCCCTTCCCTTCCCTTCCCTTCCCTTCCCTTCCCTTCCCTTCCCTTCCCTTCCCTTCCCTTCCCTTCCCTTCCCTTCCCTTCCCTTCCCTTCCCTTCCCTTCCCTTCCCTTCCCTTCCCTTCCCTTCCCTTCCCTTCCCTTCCCTTCCCTTCCCTTCCCTTCCCTTCCCTTCCCTTCCCTTCCCTTCCCTTCCCGCACCTTCCCTTCCCGCACCTTCCCGCACCTTCCCTTCCCGCACCTTCCCGCACCTTCCCGCACCTTCCCTTCCCGCACCTTCCCGCACCTTCCCTTCCCGCACCTTCCCGCACCTTCCCGCACCTTCCCGCACCTTCCCTTCCCTTCCCTTCCCTTCCCGCACCTTCCCTTCCCTTCCCTTCCCGCACCTTCCCTTCCCTTCCCTTCCCTTCCCGCACCTTCCCTTCCCTTCCCTTCCCTTCCCTTCCCGCACCTTCCCTTCCCTTCCCTTCCCTTCCCTTCCCTTCCCTTCCCTTCCCTTCCCTTCCCTTCCCTTCCCTTCCCTTCCCTTCCCTTCCCTTCCCTTCCCTTCCCTTCCCTTCCCTTCCCTTCCCTTCCCTTCCCTTCCCTTCCCTTCCCTTCCCTTCCCTTCCCTTCCCTTCCCTTCCCTTCCCTTCCCTTCCCTTCCCTTCCCTTCCCTTCCTTCCCTTCCCTTCCCTTCCCTTCCCTTCCCTTCCCTTCCCTTCCCTTCCCTTCCCTTCCCGCACCTTCCCGCACCTTCCCGCACCTTCCCGCACCTTCCCGCACCTTCCCTTCCCTTCCCGCACCTTCCCTTCCCTTCCCTTCCCTTCCCTTCCCTTCCCGCACCTTCCCTTCCCTTCCCTTCCCTTCCCTTCCCTTCCCTTCCCTTCCCTTCCCTTCCCTTCCCTTCCCTTCCCTTCCCTTCCCTTCCCTTCCCTTCCTTCCCTTCCCTTCCCTTCCCTTCCCTTCCCTTCCCTTCCCTTCCCTTCCCTTCCCTTCCCTTCCTTCCCTTCCCTTCCCTTCCCTTCCCTTCCCTTCCCTTCCCTTCCCTTCCCTTCCCTTCCCTTCCCTTCCCTTCCCTTCCCTTCCCTTCCCTTCCCTTCCCTTCCCTTCCCTTCCCTTCCCTTCCCGCACCTTCCCTTCCCTTCCCTTCCCTTCCCTTCCCTTCCCTTCCCTTCCCTTCCCTTCCCTTCCCTTCCCTTCCCTTCCCTTCCCTTCCCTTCCCTTCCCTTCCCTTCCCTTCCTTCCCTTCCCTTCCCTTCCTTCCCTTCCCTTCCCTTCCCTTCCCTTCCCTTCCCTTCCCTTCCCTTCCCTTCCCTTCCCTTCCCTTCCCTTCCCTTCCCTTCCCTTCCCTTCCCTTCCCTTCCCTTCCCTTCCCTTCCCTTCCCTTCCCTTCCCTTCCCTTCCCTTCCCGCACCTTCCCTTCCCTTCCCTTCCCTTCCCTTCCCTTCCCTTCCCTTCCCTTCCCTTCCCTTCCCTTCCCTTCCCTTCCCTTCCCTTCCCTTCCTCCTTCCCTTCCCTTCCCTTCCCTTCCCTTCCCTTCCCTTCCCTTCCCTTCCCTTCCTTCCCTTCCCTTCCCTTCCCTTCCCTTCCCTTCCCTTCCCTTCCCTTCCCTTCCCTTCCCTTCCCTTCCCTTCCCTTCCCTTCCCTTCCCTTCCCTTCCCTTCCCTTCCCTTCCCTTCCCTTCCCTTCCCTTCCCTTCCCTTCCCTTCCCTTCCCTTCCCTTCCCTTCCCTTCCCTTCCCTTCCCTTCCCTTCCCTTCCCTTCCCTTCCCTTCCCTTCCCTTCCCTTCCCTTCCCTTCCCTTCCCTTCCCTTCCCTTCCCGCACCTTCCCGCACCTTCCCGCACCTTCCCGCACCTTCCCGCACCTTCCCTTCCCTTCCCGCACCTTCCCTTCCCGCACCTTCCCTTCCCTTCCCGCACCTTCCCTTCCCGCACCTTCCCTTCCCGCACCTTCCCTTCCCTTCCCTTCCCTTCCCTTCCCTTCCCTTCCCTTCCCTTCCCTTCCCTTCCCTTCCCTTCCCGCACCTTCCCTTCCCGCACCTTCCCTTCCCGCACCTTCCCTTCCCGCACCTTCCCTTCCCTTCCCGCACCTTCCCTTCCCTTCCCGCACCTTCCCTTCCCTTCCCGCACCTTCCCTTCCCTTCCCGCACCTTCCCTTCCCTTCCCTTCCCTTCCCTTCCCTTCCCTTCCCTTCCCTTCCCTTCCCTTCCCTTCCCTTCCCTTCCCTTCCCTTCCCTTCCCTTCCCTTCCCTTCCCTTCCCTTCCCTTCCCTTCCCTTCCCTTCCCTTCCCGCACCTTCCCGCACCTTCCCTTCCCTTCCCGCACCTTCCCTTCCCTTCCCGCACCTTCCCGCACCTTCCCTTCCCTTCCCGCACCTTCCCTTCCCTTCCCTTCCCGCACCTTCCCGCACCTTCCCTTCCCTTCCCGCACCTTCCCTTCCCTTCCCGCACCTTCCCTTCCCTTCCCGCACCTTCCCTTCCCGCACCTTCCCTTCCCTTCCCTTCCCGCACCTTCCCTTCCCGCACCTTCCCTTCCCGCACCTTCCCTTCCCTTCCCGCACCTTCCCTTCCCTTCCCGCACCTTCCCTTCCCTTCCCTTCCCGCACCTTCCCTTCCTTTACTTTTTTTGGATAAACACATAACCCCCACCATCTTTTCATTCCAGCAGAAAAAGTCCAGTATCTCAATTTGTAAGTACATGCTAGAGAGTGGAAACTTGATCATAGCACCCTTCCAACATATTAGAAAAGACTCAGATTAATATAATCTGGAAATGTGGAATCATCTTCAATGATAAAATAGAATATCAAGATTTTTATTAAGTTCTTCATTATATGAAATGATAATATTGATATTGTTTTGCTGAGATGAGCTTTCATGCCACTTGAAATTACTGCCATGGTCTTTCTATTTTAGGAATCTTGAATCTAATCTACGCATTTGGTAATCTGTCATTTTTTATGGTTAAATCAACCCTATAATTGGAGCGACATTTTATGTTCTAAAGCATCCTCTCTGAGCTATTCCTGCATCTTATTGATTCTTTCTGCTTAATGGCATCAAGAAACAGCTCTTTAGCTACACACAAAGCTGAAAGTCTCATCAAAGCTCTCATCCCTGCTAAATGCTCTTCTCTAGACTCAAGAAACACGACGCTCTCCTGCTTTTATCCACCCCAAATGCTTACAAAATGACCATTGTTGTGTCATCACTTCAGTCTGTCATTTTGACTGTAATACTCTCTGTATATGCACACTTCCTTGCATACCATCTGGCTCCTCGTTATCTGCTCTACGCAACCTAAGCTGTCTGCTTTAACATTCAAAGGCTTCCCTGACCCAGCCTTACTACACATCAGTTCATTGTCAAAATATTGACTCTAAATTCCAGCCTGGCTGGGATGCCAGCTTTCATTTTCTACATCTACTTGTCCCAGTATCCCTCATGATTAGAAAATGCTGCCTGTAAGCATTCAATTTGCCTTTGTCTCCTCTTTTAATGCTTTTCTTTAAAACAAACTGTTCAATGACTTGTTTCTTGCCAGTAAAAATTGGCTGAAGCACAGAAAGCACATTTTTTTAGGCTGAATATAATTTCAGTGTTTCTTTGCACACCCTCACGTACCTTTAATGTATTATCTATTGCTCCATTCTGTCTAGTTCTGTGGTCTCAAGGCCTTTTATTTTGGGAGGAGTGGGGAGATAGAAGATATTTCTAAACATATGATGTGCTTCAGCCTGAAAAACTTTGAAGTAAATATACTTACAGAACAACATAATATTTAATTCCTGTGAGCCTTAATTATTCCTTGTGTAGTATTCACAGTATCTGGTAACAGAGGGAGCAAAGCATTAGAGGAAACCTTTTTGTTCTCTTCTGTATTAGCAGCAGTACTGAGCATCTGTTTCGTTGGACCAGTCCTGAGATCCCACAGCTTTGGACTTGTGCCTCTCCAAGCATTCCTGGTAAGAGCTGACCCTCTAAAACAGATGTACTGTAACAGGGCTGTGCTCCAGGGCAGGGGCAGGAGCTGGGGCAGGGGCAGGCTCCAGCTCTGTCCAAGACTCTGTGGAAGGTGACACCAGAGCTGCTCAGCCCTCGAGCCTCCTGCTGTGAGACCATTTAGCTAAATCAAAGGATTAATGTCATTAATTTTAATTTAATCCTTGTTTCCTTTAGGCCGCCATGTAAAGAAGCACAGAATCCTATTCTCAAACCAACACCCTCTTACTGTGAATTGGATGTAAATTCATTTATTTTTGCTGTGAAATTTTATCTAAATGCGAACAGCTAGAGTGCTACAGGTTAGTAAACAACTCCCAGAGTCGCACTGCTCTGAGTTACTTTGTTGCTCTTTCTGATAGTAACACTAATAAAACAAATTATTTGTATATGCATTGTTTATTCTAACCAGCATTCATTTTTTACAGGAGTTTAACAAAACAAACAAGGATTGAAAAAATGGATGAATAATTTTTTGACCACTAATAATAGATATAGCTGTGTAACTTAATAAGAAAGCAAACCAGCTTTCACATTTCTGGGGCAAACCTAATGACCTCCTTTGAAGTGCTCTGCCTTCCCCTTGGCCAGAATAGGATCATTTCTGGAGGTGGGATGCAAGGCTTGAAAGAACAATGAGATAATCTGGCATGTATTTCAAATCCTTTAGGCAACATTCACTGTTTCCTATCTAAGATAGAACTAAAGTCAGTTCCAGGAAGTGATGGGTGGGATAAAGACAGGCTTAAAATAAGTCAAAATAAGACAGGCAATAAAATTAGAATTTTTTTTTTTTTTTAAATCCAAATTAAAGCATATAAATAGCATGCATGCCATAATGTGCAAGCTCACATGTATAATATGCATTGAACTCAATTACTGGGTAGCTTGTATTCAAAATATAGGTTTAGCTAAGGTGTGGCATTGCCTGTTGGAGAAATACGGAATGAATCCATGCATGAAATTTTAGTTCTGTCTTCCATGAAAACTTTCAATATTTTATTCAAATTTTTAATTCCTTTCTTTACAACTGAAGAAGTAAGATTTTTTTTTTAATCTCTGAAAGTTAAAAATAGTTTCAGATTTAAAAGAACCCGAATTTGCCAGTGAAGTACATAGCTGAGATTTGGAATGACCCATTCAGAGTAGGGGGTCTAGTCCATACTTCTTGTACACATAAGCTTTATGGAAATTAAAAAAAAGGGCTCCAGAGATTCAAAGATATGGCTCAAAGAAACTGCTACCTCAAAGCCACTTATAGTGGGCAAAAAACACATCACAGTTTGATGAAACAGGAATGCATGGCAGGCAGGTAGTTCATGAGTGTCATTATGACAGACATGTTTTTCTGATAGTTTTCCTTATGTCAGTGACAAGCCTTCTAGAGCTTTTACAGATTAAGAATTTTTAACAATTTCAATTTATCTTCCTGCTAATGAGACTGGCATGAGAAAATCTTTGAAATCTTTGGATAATTCAGCAATGTTTACAGCAGATGGCTTCCTCTTTGATGATCTGACATATTATTAGTAGGTTAGTATTGAGTTCTGACAAAACTTCAGTAAAGACATTTTGGTTCTAAATCTAAATTAAAATCCTTTGATAGCAAATCTGACCTGATCTTCTTGGATCAATTGCTTCAAATTGGATTATTGTACTGAGCAAGTGATTGTAATGCAGCATATCAGAATTGATTTGCTCTACAAGAGTTTATCTCACTTTAATTAGATAAAGAGAAATTTGTTACCACTTCAGACTCTTACTGATTTTGATATATAACGGTTTTTGATCTATAATGATGTTTTATGCAAAACTGCACCTGGTGGTTTACTGAAATGAGTTACTATTACCTACTTACTGAATTATGACACATGGCACATAGATTCTGATTTTATGAGACTCAAAAAAATTATGTAAAAAAAAAATCATATTTATGCTTAATGTATACATTGTCTAGATACACATTATTGCTGCACACCTCCTGTGTCTATAAATTTGGGAACTCTGAGGATCAAATTAATGAAATATACCATAGAAGTGTGCAACTTCATTCATGGAATAGTTTGTTTAGAATAAACATTCTACCTAATTTTCTGTGGTTTGGTTTTTCTTTTTCAGGATGTATTTTAATGAAAATAAGAAAATTCAAATGACACCTAAAAGGTTAGATTTATGAATGAAATGCTTTCTTCCCCCACAAAAGCCAAGTGAATAACTTTAAGGTGCTTCTTGGCAGCTGTATACTCCTAACTGCTGCTTATATGACAGATTGCAAAGTCTGCCTTTGGCAACATTTCCTGCTTCAAATTTTCACAGGGTGAAATGCTCTTGAAAAGATTTTGACTGATTTCTTCACCTTTTTTTTAATCTTCAAAGGACTGGTACTTCATGGGGATTCACAATTTTTTTTTGTGTTTCTGCTACCCCTCACTTTACTACTTTTTACATTTTTAGTTTTTCTTCAGAGTCACTTCTTGCTTACAGATCCCCTCAATAGCTAAAATAGATGATGAATGGAGAAATAGGGAAACTACCAAAAGAAAGCCTTCAGATTTCTGTATAAAATTCTCAGAACTATGTTCTATTTGTTAACGCAGGGAATTAATACACTCAAAAAAGAAAAGAAAAGAAAGCATCCTTAATGAAAAGGATTCTAACAGAAATTAATTTTTCATATGAAGGTTCTCCTGGTAAAGAGCACCTGAAATATATCATCTTTTTAGTTTAGTCTGGAAATAGACTGAGGTTATCCAGGCTTTTGCACCTGTAAACCAATTCAGTGGATCCAATCTTTGTTTTCTGTGATACAGCTTTTTTTTTTTTTTTCTTTTTCTGTTTTTTTCTGGCCTGGTTTTTGACTTTCAGTTTTCAATGACTATGGGACATTTTCTCACTGAATATTACAGACAATATTCACACTTTTTCTTCTGGATCAGAGAAGCATGAAATACTTGAAATATTTTAAGTGTATTTAAGGAATGTGTTTAACAGAATGTTTTAAGCTAGACTCCAGTACTGTAAACACAAGTTTTGAAGACCCAAAGGTTTCAAAAGTGTCCTTTAAAGAGACAGGAAAAACATTTCTAAGATTGCAGCTTGCAGCAAGGTCATGATTGAGTATATCATACTCACCTGAAATCTTGCTTTCCTGCAGCAGAACTGCTACATTTTCTTTAAAAATAACTCACTGTTGTTAATTAATGTCATTCTCTTCTTTTTGAGGAATGTCCTGTAGTCTTGAGCATATAAGCAAAACTCATGAAATGCAGTCTACATTGTGCAGTAGGTCTAAATGTTCATCTCCTTACCAATGTCCAATTCCTTACCTGCGAAGATGCTTCAGCTGTTGTTGGTTTTGCTGGTAATCTTTTAGCCATAACCTACATGCTGCAGTTTCACTGGTTTCCTGAAAGATAAGAGCTGTGGGACTTCTGATTTCCATAAAGTTGAAAACTGTTTACACGCACCTCTAGTCAACTGATTAATGTAATATCTTCTGGCATTAAGATTCATGCTTCAATTTGAGCATATGGTTGCTTTTGATATAATACATTTTTACAAGCAAAATTTTAAAGTAAAATCCTATTAAAAACTTGAAGAGAGGACTTTTAAAAAAAAAAAAAAAAATTTCATAATAATTTTTTTCACATGCCCAAAGAAGTGGTGAAGCTGCAGGTGCTAAGGGAGTAAGAAAGTTTCTTAGATAAATGATTCATAAATACAATCTCATCTGCTTGAGAAGGATGACAGTGATCAGACCACCACAGGACCATCATATTAATTTTAATAAAAGATTTCTGAAATACAAACAGTAGTGTATTTCAATAAAAAAGATTATTTTTTAAAGATTGTGCAAGATTTTCTTTGTAGTGCTTTAAACTTGTACAGTGTTGATGTGATGCTGATACCATACACATGCAGATATTAGAAGGACTTGGAAGGAATAAATGCAAAGGATATATAGAAAAGTGTTAGCATAGTCCCATAAGAACTTATAAAAGTTTGGCGCAGATTGATCTGTTCATGCATTAAAAATAATGGTTGACCAGAATGTTGCTTTCTTAAAGGTATAGAAGATCTACGTTTATTGTAAACCAGCTTAATACAGTTTGGCTTCTCATCTAGGAATTAGTCAAACGACACAACGAAGCCTGTACTTCTCATTATGTCTTTTGTACACCAGTGGGAAAATATGTACTTGCAGTCTAGATTGCTTTTATTTTAAATAAAAAAGTAAGTAAATGGAGAACAATGGAAAGATGGAAAAATCCCACATAAATGAAATGCCCATTATCAATCTCAAATGTTGTCCATTTTGTAGTCTCTTGCTGCTCTTACATTTCACTTCTTTGAAGATATAATGGGCAGAGAAGAGGATGAGAGGAACGGAATCCTTTCTCCTCTCTGCACACAAACTTTGCATTTTTCATTTTGTGGTAATGATGAACAGCTAATACCATATATTGCTCATTGATCATGCTGGGCAATAATACAGGATTTAACTGGCTTTTTGAGGTTGGCTTTCATGTTATGGGTATGGGGACATTTCCAGAACATCAGCCAGGCTCGGGTGCTACTGAGAACAAAAACATAAGCAATCAATGGCTGTCAGGTCTGCCAACAGAACACTAGCTGGAGGTATTCTTGGTTTCCAGGTAGTGATAAATAGCGGTTTCTACAGAATTTTGTGAGAACTGCTGATGTAAGAGATGACATAATGAGGACATTACAAGCTGCAAAGGATACATTCTCTTTTCATGCCTTCTGCTTCTACACTTTCTGTGAAAAGTTTAGCTGCTGTTACCATTTGGAAATATTATTTTTTATTTTGTGGCATTTGTCTCAATAACTTCAACTGCAAGGTAAATATCAGCTGTTTAGGAAGGAGAAATTATACATAAATAGTAAAATTTTTTCCACTTATAGGCAGCTATATATATTTTTTACGGTAGCTACCACTTTTGTGTTTCCTGTTGGCAGATAGGAAAGATTGCTGATATTTTCCTATGGACACATTCTGAGTTATGAAACACTTTTACCACCTGTTTTAATGTTATGCCCTATGGCTATTTCTTATTGTATTCTCATAATAGTATCCCATAGAATTATTGAAGTATTTCTCTTTCTGGATTCTTCTCCTGTTACAGGCAAAATCTTTTTGTACTCCTGCTCTGCCTGTACTCTTGGGATAATTGTAATCAGCAAATACAGTCTTCTGGTTGTAGAATCTATTTGTATCCCCTATTTCCTTCTTTTTAGGTGCTGTTTGTTTGATCTTATTGTTAATCACATTCAGTTCACAAATGTGGTCAGTAAATGCCTCCTGTTACATTTGTGTTCTTTGCTGTTTGGTGCCATAGGGGAGTGTCATGTCTGAAAATTCAGACAGGCTCCTGAACAAAACAGATATTACAGAAACATCCAACAGTAGCAGCAGTTGTTGTTCAAAGCCTTTTGAATGCAGTCGTGCTACCTCTTTAACTGCAATCTTGCAGTCTTTCCACTTCTCAGCTGCCATGCTAGCTGCTACGTAATTGTCTCCAAAATGGAATAATTGTATGTATTTAATCCTGTCTCTTGGAAACCTGGCTTTCCTGACCTGAGAGGAAGGACGTTGGAAGACTCCTGCCTCCCTGAAAGGCTGCTGTCAGACTCACCTGCACTTTCTGGGTAGGGAGGAGGATGCCAGGTCAGGGAACAGGGGGACACACAGGACATGCCCAGCTGCTGCCAGTGCTGGCTGCTCCCCCCCCCACACCACGGCAGAGCAGAGCCACTGCTCTGCATCTGCCAGATAAATTGAGCACCTGGTGTAAATCCAGGCATGTGTACATGTCTGTACCACCTGGGGGAAAAGCAAATGGATTAAAATACGACAAAGCTGACTACTATTAATATGTGCTACTACTCTTAGTGCTTATAAAGGACTAACAGAATATATATAGTATGTCTTTTTAAATTAAAATAAACATATTGAGAGGTGTTTGAGACAATTAAATAGATATACTTTTTTAAAAGGTCTCCTTGAATAAAGAAAAAAGGGTAATTTTCTTCTTGTAATGCTGAATTTCTGCTCTTATTTGAAGTAATAATCAGTGTGGGGAAAGTAAAAGAAAGATAGCTTTAAGTTTCTTTTATGTTATGGTATTTATAGTCAGTTAGGAGACTACACTTACATTTATGCCCTAAGAGCCAAGCTGCAACTGAGGAATCGAGTGAATAACTCAGTTTTATTTGTTGTTCTCTCCAGACATATCTCCAAACCTTTGCGATGTCGGGAAAGTGGGCTGAAAGTAACTTCTAGTTCTCAGATCTGTGCCATGTCTGAATCTACCATCTTTCATGCAAGATCTCACAAAATTTCTTCTGATTTGCCACATAAATATAGAGAAACCAGATTAGAGGTGTGTGGTTTCCTTCAATGATTTGCAAATGCAGTTACCTTGCAGCAATAAATATCTGCCAATATAGTACTCAGGAAGAAAGCAGGATCATTCTGCCTAAATTTTTTAAATACTTTGTTTAGGCTATGCTTTCTTGACTGTATAAGTTACTCAAAATAAGAAAAAAATTATCTCTTAAATTATTCTCAAATCTATTAATTGCAGATTTTCCTAGAATATTCCTACAATGAGAAAGGAAATAATTAAAGTTGGTTGTAATAGAATTTCTAATATAGAAATACTTTAGCATCTCAAGTTTTTTATTCATGGAATTTAGTGCTTCCTAAAGTTTCCAGTTAAATAATATTACCTGCTTTAATTGAAATATCTTTTTTGCTGTCCAGAAGAATAGTGTTCCTGTTTCATTTATGGACAGTACCAATTTCCTGTCAATACAGGAACCCAATCCATGGATAAGAAAGAAGGAAAATTACTTGCCTGTTGTAGTGATTAAAATTACAATTTTTAAAACTGTCTTGAGGAATGACTTTTTTTCCATTTTTTGTTGTTATAATATTGAAGATTTATTAGAAGAACTTTCTATACCTTGATTTCTTGCAATTATTATCTGCATTAATCTGCTTTATAACCACTTCCTTGTACCTGTTTTATGTTTTCAACTTGAGCCTAGCCTGGATATTGCCATACTGGTGTGTTAAATTAAGAATTTCCTTTCGCTTGTTTCCTTTCTTGGAATATCATAAATATCCTAGTCCTGTTCTATCCATCTTGATCCCTGAGCAATAAAAAACAGCTTAGTTAGACATTCCTAACCTTATCCAAATATTTTCTTAACAGACTCCCCCACTTTATCACTTACTGTTTACAATGAGTGCTATAACTCTTTCCTCACATGATTTAGGCCACATTTTTCAAGCCTGTGAGCCTTACATTAGGCATATTGGTCTATGTGCCCAGAGCACTTGTTTAAATATTGAGCTCAGCCCAAATGTCTAAACACAGGCAGCTGCATTTTAATGTTAAGTTCAAAAATTACACGACTGGGGACTTGTCCTTGTAGGTCATTCAGAAGTCAGTAGTAATTAAATGGGCTGTGCTAGCATTATGAATGCACTACATTTGTCTTAGCAATGGAGGTGGGTTGGAGTTTCAAAATTTCACCTGCAAATTTGTTTTTGTGTAGTTTAATTTGTGTTTAATGAATCTAATAGACTAATAGACTGTATAATGATAGGAAAAAGTCTGCATGTCTGTAAAACAGATTTTGGTCTTCTAAATCATCTTGCAGTGGAGTTATCAACATTTGAATGATTTATGATTGTCTATAACATGTGCACTGCTTTTGAAATGCAAGCCACCAAGAGAGGAATGAGAGAATTAAAGAAACAAAATTTATTCCTTATGAAAACCAGTAAAGTTTCTCACAAGTGGATTCATGCAAGCAACTTTTAAGAGAGATCTTAATTATCATTGTGCTTGCCACCTCTTACTATTTTATTCAGTGCACAGTTGTCTTTTTTTATCCTCAAGAGAGTTAACATCTCAATTTTCTCAATGATAGAAACAACAACATTATTTGTACATTTTATCACACTGCAGCCTTCCCATATGTCCTGGGTGTCACTGTCTGTGTTCATGCACCATCACATAATGAGCCGTGTTTTAGAAGCTAAAATTCCTCTTTTCCCTTCATTATGCATGTGGCATGCAATGCAATTTACTACATAACAGATGTCATATCTAAGTACCCAGGCTCATGTCATGATTCATTCATTTGAAGACGATATGTTGCTGCAAAGTAGAGGTTTTCAAAATCTAGGAAAAATTTTGTGTTTGCCTGAGCATTACAGATTTTATGCTGTGCTGTGCAGAGTTGGATAGACTAAAACATCAGGTATAAATAGAGTTGTGCTGGGGCTTAGAACACAGATTGAAAATTCTACATCTGAGTATTCACCTACTTCTTTGACTGTTTAACTTCCTCACCTGAAAAGAATGATCCTATTTCTAAGTCGCAGTGTTTTTATCTTTAAATTTTTATCTTGATTCAACTCTTCTACAGATTCCTATAAAGTATACAGTTCAAAATTCATGCATGCAGTTATTGGAACAACTTTGGGTATCTGAAAAAATGACAGTTTGATGTCTAGACAAATTTGGTGGAATATTATTATACTGCCTTTCTAAAGCCAGCAGAATTCATGTCAGGTAGCATTTTATATAACATTGTCACTAAACATGGTCTATCTTTAGGGGAAAAGGCAGACAGTAATAAGTTAGACATCAATGATGATTTATCTGAATGTGAGGAGATACATTTACAAATGAGGTAACTTGAATCTTAGAGTTAGAAATATGATGGTCATATGTATACAGCAAATTTTTAAAGGTTTTCTCTGGGCAATAATTATACAGTAAGCATCCAGCACTTCTGTTGGATGCTCAGAAATTATGCTAATTGGAACTTCAAATGTATGCAACAAAAACCACCTCAGTTTATCTCACTTTTTTTTTTCTTTTTTTTTTTTTGGTTTATATCCGTAAGACCGAAATTATTTCTGTGCAGAGACTTAAAAGAAAGATGTGTCTCTTATCAGTATCTCCAAATGGGATCATTCACCACACTCCATTGTCTTCCCTGAGTGTCTGAAAACTGCATTGTCTCACTAAACTGCATAGCAAAGCTTTGGAAACAGTGAAAATTTAAAACCTTTGTTTCAAATTAAGTTTTTTTCTGATATTTAAGAAATATCCAGTAACTGAAGTGAGTTGAATGAGTGAGTCCATAGTGAATTTGTTCATTTAATATTCTCCCGGTTCTTGCAAGGAACAATGCAAAACCATTAGAATTTCTTACTGGGAGTTGTTTGAAATACTCTCCTGAGAACATAGAAATTGATTTTCCATCTGCATTTGAGGATTCCTGATGGGAGATATTTTGCTTTTGACTGTCCTGTCAACTGCCTTCTGCAACTGTCTCTAATAACAAGTTGTAGTGACCACTAATAGAGTTTGAATGAGAATGGGTCCAAATTCTACAGAAATCTTGTGTATCAGATATGGTTCCAGTTATATAGACTTTATTCATATGAATAAAGATTTTCAATAGTCTTCTTCAGAAAACAGCTGGAATGACGTTCAGTGTAGAATTTTCACACTGTGTATATGGCATTATCTAGAAAGACCTTTTATATCAATATTATTGATCTACTGAACCTCCAAATTCCTTTGTGAAAAATTGCTATCCTGTTTCATTAAAATAGTTTTGATGCTGTGCTCAAGACAGATTATGAGGATACCTTGAGGGCCTGCTTTTTTCAGCATTTGTATTATAATGTTTCCAAATAGATTCCTGATGTGCACACTCCATGATTTTCTACTTTGCTTTATCTACACTTAAGGTAAAACATGTCCAGGGAATGTGACAATAATGAAAATCTGCTGGTAACACAGGAGGAAAAAAATTATCTCTTCTCACCTTCCCCATTCAAGCTGTGGTGGAGATTTTAAGCACAGCCAATAAAGAAAAGAATTTCAGCCTTGTGGGAAGCTCTGGCCTGTGTTGCACTTCACTGTGCATCAGAAGGTAGCATCAAAATGGAGAATTTCCCAGCAGCACAGGGTGATTTCCTTTGGAAAGAGTCAGAAATGGGTGCATGGTACAGGCACAGGGGTGGCAGCAGCCTGGCCAGTGGGGCAGATGGACAGTGGGAAGGCGCTGGAGCTCTGTGCTCAGGGGCTGAGCAGCCCTGCACTGCCAGCCAGCTCACTCAATGGGCATGAAAGGGCAATGGGAGCAGGCATTTCAATTCCACCAAATTGTTTGGGGTTTTTTTGAGCTCAAAGCACTGTTTTCATACCCACCTTAGAATTCCAAGACAATCCTTGAAATAGATTGATGTCCTTAGTTCTAGGGTATTCAAAAAGGGGTTTCTTTGCTAGATTTGGTGGTTTGCTGCAAAGATAAAGTATGAACTACAGTTCCCAATCTTCATTAGTATCTGCAGCCCCGGTTTTAGCAACCTCTATTAATCATACATGTAAGTCAATCCTTTTAAATGGGTGCATAGGACAGGCACAGGGATGGCAGCGGCCTGACCAGAGGGGCAGATGGACAGTGGGCAGGGGCTGGAGCTCTGTGCTGCAGTGTGTAACACTTATACTGAAAGAATAGTTATAAATAGATATGTTAAATGAGGTGATAGACATTGATTTTTTTTTTTGATGATACTGAAATTTATCCCACTTCAGGCTGTGATACAATTTATTCTGTTTGTATCAGGCAAAAAATATTAATCCAGATGGAGTCATATGTCCACATATGTCCATTTGTGACATGCTTGAAAGAAGCTGGATGACTATATTTAGAATTTAATTTAGTTCAGCAAACAACATGAAAAAATTTGGAAGGATTTTTTTATGAGTGTTCAGCTTTCTGTACCTTCTTGTGAACTAACCTTGACTGTAGTTTAAACAGAAAATTTCAAAAAACAGTTCATAAGTTGGGGTTACTTTCTTCATAATGGTGACTATCATCCCTTTAGTAAAAGAAAGCACACTCTTTTACTTGAAAATAAATGTGTAAAATAGGAAAATCTAGCCCAGAAACAAATTAAAAAATTATCAAATTCATCTAAAAGAATCCATTTTTGCCTTATTTTAGGCTTAATATCTTTTGTTAATGGAAAACTTTTTTTGGTATAATATCTTGGTGGCACATGAAGACCTTTGTCTTTAGCTCCAGGTTTTTGCCAAGGAAGAACCAGAGTTGTGGATAAGAAAAACACTGGAGAAGAATAGTGTACTGAGATTATGATTTTTTTTTTTTAATCTATTCTAAAGCAGCACTGCAAAGCTGTGCTGAGCATTGTTGTTACCAGACAATGGAATGTACATAGAAAGCAATTTCCCTCTTCAGACACCTTCTATGTGCCTTTGGCAGTACAAATTAAATATCAGAATCTCAGAACTAGAATATTTTAAAAGTATTTTGTTGGCTTTTGCCTGTTATTTGTTACTCTCAGCTACCCATCACTTCAGGCTATCTGTCACACTGTTGGCGTATCTTCTTTTAAGCCTGGAAAATTGCAAAAGCAGAATATGAGAGCACACCCAGTTGTATGGTAACGTATGGTTGTAATTTTTTGATGGAATGTCATTCAGCTGCACATGCAAGATTGCTGTGTTAAAAGGAGGATGTATTGAGAGATAATTGATTCTTATTTATACATACTGATTCTTGCTGGATTTTAAATTTTGGGCATGTAGACAGTGCCTTTGATTTTGTAGCCTCTGTTGCCTTTCATTTTTCTGGCAATTACTGCCATTTCTTTAACTGTGGAACAATTCCCTAATTTGCTACTCTACTCGTGCACAGGCTCTGCACCATGGTGACTTGCAAGCTCAGGGGTGAAGGGATGCACAGTGCAGCAACACTGAGCTGCCTTTGGCGGACAGTTTGACAAGGTCTTTGAAGACCCGATGACTGTAGTTGTCTGACACCCTCCTTGGAGCTGTGCTATGCACCTTCAAGAATCCCACATGCCTGTCCATCTAGCAAAGGCAGTTTGGAAAGGGAATTGTCACTGTTATCCTATGAAAACTGTGAAGCCATGGCATAGCAGGGGTGTGAGTGCATGAGGGTGAGGAGGGTACAGAAGCATGGGTGGGTGAAGGAGTTACAGAGTCATGAATTTTATGGCTACATAATCCTTGCTCTGTGTGGATTTCTTAGCTCCACCGGAGAGTACCCACCAATAGATCCTGTTTTTTGTTTCCCCCTCCTGTTTCCACAGGGGCCAGAGATCTATAGTCTGTGCTAGAAATGGAAATGCCAGCATTTTCTGATTGCTGTCTGAGGGCAGGCAGCAGCACATTGCTGATACAACCTTACATGTTTGTGAAATAAAAGCTCACAGTTCTTTTGTGTATGATAGATGGCTAAGTTAAAACCAAAAGAGTGGAACAATTCCTTGTCAAGAAATTCTCAGTTTTCCACATTAAATGCATATTAAATTAAATTTCTAATTTATCAATTTTTTTTTTTGCAAAAATGGATATATTTTAAAATTGACTTTTTTTAAAGCTTACTGCATTTTAGCCCTTTTTTATCAGATTACATACTTCATAAAACCATATTTTTTTTTAGAAAACTAATATGTAATAGAAAAGACTGGTAATGTACTTCCTTTGTAAGTGTACACTAGGACTGAATGTAATATTATATGATCATTCTACTTACCATGTTGATTAAGTTCCCACTGTTTTTGGATTGTCTTTTTTTTTGTTAGTGGAGAGTACAAGATCCTGTATGCCAGGGAGCTATTTATGCTATGAGGTGAAAATTTTAAAAAATGTTTCTTTACAAAGGAAGTAGTCAGTGGATTATCAACATGGGATATATGGGAATTATGGCATCTGAATGTGTGGGGGTTTGTTTTGTTTTGTTTATTTTTATTTCTGTCTGTCTTGTTTTTCATGGAAGATCATATTGTTGTTCCTTGTACCAGTAATTTTCAGTATAGTGTAAAGACAGTTATTCTATACAATCCACATCAAATAAATACATTTGGGGTGTTTTTTCATTGAAAAAATACAGAGATGTTCTTCTGTAAAACTCACAAATTTATGTGTGTGAGGGAAGAAAAGAAAAATATCTCTGCAAGGTTCTCCTGGTTCCCTGAAGAGTCAACTTATTTAGAAATACATAAATCAGAGAAACACTGTGTAGTTACAGGTATAGTATGGTGGTTTTGAAAATAATGAGGGATTGCTACTTCGTTTATTAATAATGATACATTGATTTTAAACTCATGTTTTTGTGTGTGTGTGCATTTGTATAAAAATACAGACACTTAGAAAACACAGGAGCACACACATATTTATTTATATGTATTACAAACTATTTCACATTTGGGTGCAATAAACAATAAATTACTATGTGGCATGTAATAAAAGAAGATGTTGTTTATTAAGTCATAAACCTCTATCCCATTTCTCCTGCACCATCAAAGAAAATGATGTGACAGTGCTGGACAAAATCTCTGTATCTGCAGTCCATTTGTTCCTTATGAATAAAAAAACCCCAAAATGCCAAACCCTAAGAAAACCCACATCAAAAATCTAACAAACAAAAGTTCCAGACAACAAGCAAACCCTAGATTAGAGTGAATTTTTTTCCTTAAGATTTCAATTTTCTAGCTGATGCAGACATCATGCTTCCCACGCTGCTCCTATTGGGTAGGGTCCTTTCGCCCCGTATCACAGGTTCCGTAAGCTGTAGTTTAGGTGTAGACTGAAAATTACATCAGTGGGATTTTCAGTTGTTTAACTCCAGTGTAACTGTGTATTATCATCATAAGAGTCAAGATAATAGTGTATCTTCATCTATCCATGGGTTGGCTCTCTGTCTCTCTCTCTCGTTCAGTATTGCTCCTCTGTGGTTTTGTTTGTGTCTGCATGTGTGTATATACAGACATAAATAGTAGCCTCCATACATTACATGTTTATGTAAGTACAAGATAATCTCTGTAATAGAGAAATTTATATGTTTTAAAAATAAAAAGGATATCCATTTACATGGAAAAATAAACAGGGACGCCATTAACCTCTCTGGGACATGTATGAGGAAAGGTTGATGGAACAACAAATGAGAAAACTTCCCTTTGGAAAGTGAGAGGGACATTTAGTTCCTTAAAAAACTAAAGACGGTGAATGCATGTTCTGCTTTAACCTGGTCTGTTTAATCTTTTGTTGAGGTGCTTCCAGATGATGAGCTTGACAAAGTATATAAAACTTTCAAACCTTTCTGCTCACTTACTAGTCATAAACACTTTGTAAAAGGGCAGAGCTTTCCTAGCCTTGTGTTAACAGAGAAAGGCATCTCATTCTCTCTCTATTTCTGTCTCTCTCATATTTTTATCTTTTTATCTATATTTTTATATTTTCTTTTTCCTTTTTTCCTTTTCCTTTTCTTTCTCTGTCTTTCTCTTCCTGTAAATCTGCTCTCCAATACAGCTGCTGACAATATGTTTGTTAGGTGCTTTGGGGCAGCAATATGTCATCTGCTTATGATTTTATTCCTTAAAGGATAAAGACAGAAACCTATAGTATAAAAATAATAATAAATCTCCCTAAAACCTAGACCACCCCAAATATTTTTCTTCTCTTTACTTCCATTATAATTTCAGCTAAAAAACCCCACCCAAAACAAAAAAACCAAATAAATCCTCAAATGAAATGACCTCAAACCCTGTCAAGCCCCTCAAACCTAAGCATATTATAATACTGCATATTGAATTCAGAAAACACTGAATTCAGCTCTAATCATTATCTGACCTTTTACCTACAGTTGTCTGACTGACAATCTGACAACACCTGCTGGATCTCATACATGTTTAGTAATAGTCACATTGAGTACATATTAAATGGAGAATCACAACCAGCAATGATTTGTGAAAACAGGAAATGGCTTGAATGCTGTGTGTTGAAAAAAAAAAAAAGGGAAATACTCATGAACAGCTGAAATAACTAATTTCTCATTTTCAGGTGGAAAAAAGGAAACATACCTTGATTATCACTGCCTTTTTCACATTTTTCTCCACTTCATTCTGGAATTACTTCCACCCACCCAATTTTCTCCTATTAAAAAGCAGACAGGAGAAATGGTAACTAAAAGCATGGAGAAAAGAGGTGGGAAAAGGACAAGTGGGACAAGTGATTAAAAAACATGGGGAGAAAGGAAGGAAGGTTCTGCTACATATTTTCACATATGATGGAAAATCTGCTAGGAAAGATTCAGAAAGAGCATTTTTCTGAAAAGAGAGTTCCATTGAAAATCCTGCAGCTAGCCATACATTGAGAGAATGCAGCAGACAGGTCTGTGAGGATGTAATGTGATAAGGCAATCTTAAGTGACTGCCATCTGTCTTCCTTGTGAACTTTTTTGAACCACTAATTCATCTGATTGAGTATCAGAGTGCTCCATGCAGAGCAGGGTTTGTTAATGTGGGCTTCCCTCTGCTGCACAGTTGGGAAGATATTTATGATTGTTAAGTCTTACATAAGCAATTGGCTGCAAGTTGTTAACAAAATCTTGTTTGCAAAGTCATGGATTAGGAAAATGTGTCTAAAAATTAAGGACATGGCAGTATGAAATGCAACACATTCAGGTAACATTGCCCATTAATGTTTTCTGGGCTATGAAATTTGCTTGATTCAATGTGAAAATACTTTATTGCTCTTAGCATGATTGCTGTAGGTAAGCAAATCTTTTTTCAAGAGCATCCAAGCACTTTTTAGTCATACAAATAGGTGGTAGATATGGTTCAGCAACGCTTTCAAATGCCATGAGGCCTAATGTAATTGCCTTGCAGCCCAAACTCTAAGCATATCTTCCACAGTGAGATACTTGCTCATCTACGGAAGACCATGAAAGTAGTAGTTGTTAGATTGCCTCTCAGCTTGTCATGACCTGCAGCTTTAATTGATTTGGGAAATGAAAAGTGGCCATGCCCTCACTAAGAGGGGAAATCCACAGAGGGCACAAAATACCCGTGCTGCCAGCAGATGGCTTGGAGGGCTTGTGCGTAAACTGCCTTTTTTGATACATTTGTCCCAATCAGAGAAAGTGCTGCTGAATCTCCACCAGCACAAGTGACAAGGGGTGGTAGGCAGAGCTCCATAAGTGTCCCAGGGCTTCTAAATGCCCGCCATCCCTGTTCTGAAACAGTTTGGATTTAATATCAGGGCACAGATGTGTGGGTGTCTTCACATAGCTTTGGAAAAGAGGAAAGTGAGATGAAAAACTGACAATTGCATAATTTTTGCTTTTACAAATATTTTTTGGAAGAAAAAGAATGAAGCTGATGAAATTTCCATTCCAATTTGTAATTCTGCTTAAGTAGCAGATACTGAGAGCATTTAATTTTCTTTTTCTGAATTTGGACAAAATTAACGAAGATATTAAAACGAAATTGAAGATCAGGTTTAGTTGAAGATATCCGGTTTTATTGATGTATAATGGTGATGAATTGACTTTGGCTGACTATCAGATGCCCCCCACCCAGTTGTTTATTTCCTCCCTCTCCTCAGCAGGACAGGGGAGAGGCAGTGAGATGGAAAATTTGTGTGTAAAAACAGGGAGATCATTAACCAGTTACTGTCATGGGCAAACTAGGCTACACTTGGAGAAAATTAATTTAATTTATCACTGATTAAAAGAGATACAGATGGTGAAAAAAGGAGGGGATGGGGAATGGGACGTAGTGAATGGGTTCTTCAGTCCATTTGTAAAGATCCTCTCTAGTCCTTCTTTGCCCCACATTGTTTCTCTGCTCCAGCATGGGTTGTCTCCATGGACTGCAGGGGAATCTCTGCCTGGAGCACCTCCTCTGATCCTTTTTCTCTGACCTTAGTACCTGCAGGGCTCATTCTCACACTTGTTTTCTCATTTTTTACCCCTCTTGTGTGTTTTTTCCCTTTCCTAAATGTACTTTCCCAGAGACAGCATCACCTTGGCTGCAGAGCTCAGCTGTGCCCTGCAGTGGGCCAGCTGAAGCTGCTGGAATTAGCTGGGTCCAGCCCAGGGCAGCCCCAGCCTCTCCTCATAAAGGTACCTCTGCAGTCACTACAGCTGCATTCAGCACAATAATACACATCAAGTTTGCATTGAGATGTGCCAGCCCCGGAGTATAAGTATCATTGTTTGACATTTGCCATGAATTAATAACAGTGATCAAACCTCCCCAAAACTGATCAAATATGTTTGCTCACGGATAAAGAAAATTGCTTTCTGAGGAGAGAGCAGATGAGTTTTTTCAAATCGTACATAGACATGTCTGTGTAAGTGCAAGTGTTCTTTCACAGAGTAGAGAGACAGATTGTGCTGAGATACTGAGGGGGCATGAAGTAACTCTAAGAAAAGGATGCAAAGGATGAGTTTGCAGTTTTTACAGGGTAAGGACAAAGTATTGCAGTTCAGTCCTAATATGGGAAAGACAATGAAGTTTTTTAAAAATATTATTTTCAGTGAAAAGTGATTGAAAGATTGGAATTGCATGCTGTTTGGAATGCTGGTGTACCATTAAAGCTAAGGTTAAAGGCAATTAGGACTCTGAGTATATTCAGCAGTGGATCAGGAAGATATCAGTTATGTTGCATATTACTGCTTGTTAGCAAATCAGAGATTTTCTTTTTAATTAGAAACCTAATACTAAATTTTTAGTGACAAAATCAGGAAATTTTCTAGCAAGATCAGCATTTTGATTTAGTTTTTGGTTCTATCTTGCTCTTCTGCATATGCAAGAAGGGAAGTAGTTGCACTCTTTTCAATGACATACACAAAAGAGTATTGTTGGCAAACTTGGTTGATGGTCATATGTTCTTTGTATTCATTCCAGACATAGTTTTATCCCCTTTGGACACTACAGTTTTTTCATAAGAAGATGGAGTAGACTGCATGCCAGATTAACATTTTAAAATCTTTGACTCATACGGTACTTCAGCTGCTGCCATTGGCAAAATGTTTGTTGAATGAAATGAGACTAGTATCTGGGTTTTTTTTTATTGATTTGTGAACATTATGCCCTTAACAGATTGCTTTTCTTTAAAGTCTCTGCTAGAATGAGTTAAGGGGAAGAAATTACAGAGAAAATGATATTGTTTCCCACCCTTAGAGCAGTAGACCAGCTTCCAGCTCCGGAGAGTACACAGGTAAACTAAACCATTCATATATTGTGGTTCCTGTTTTCATCAGCTCACAGTTCCTTGTGAGTTCATGCATTTTGATGGCAGAGTTTACATCAAAAGCATTCCAGTGCAGCTGAGCTTTTGGACTGTTTCCATGCTGCTATGCACATCTTTAAAATGGAGCCATAGAAAATAAAAGTATAGGAGTGTTTGGTTTTTATAAAGATCTCTAAGAAAGAGATATGCACATCATTTCAGTAATCCTTTATGTGGGATGTCAAATGCTTCGTTCTCTGTCAGATACATCATGTATCATCATTAAATAAAAAACAAAAAACCAAACCACTGCACTGAAGTGATTTTTCTAAAATAAAGAATAATACATGAATAGAAATGTATGGTTTGTACAATTTAAAATGCATCTTTACATATTCCACTTCATGGAAGATTTGTAGAAGCCGTCATACATCAGGTATCGGTCAAATGATATGCAAATATCAAAGTATTAAAACAGACCTTAGCTTGGCTTTTAGTTTATGTCAGGATTTTTCCTTTTTTTTTTTTTTCTTGGGAAAGAGATTACCCTATTACTCCTTCTGGAAATTATAATGCACTGCCACAGCAGAACTGGCAGAATTACTCCTGTAATTTCTACTGGAATTACTACTGTAATCTCTATTACCTTGTATTTTCTGGTATTGCTCACGATGTATCAGGTACTCTGCAACATAAAGGTACTTTTTCTACCCAGCCCAAAATTTCTACCCCCCAAATGGGGGAACACATAATTAAAAGGACAGTCTCCCAGTAATGATACAATAATTTTCCATCTTGTCAATTATATATATGTTTTCATGTAGCTTTGGCTTTATATTTATGTAGAAGGACAGGTGTACAGATCAATACACATAACAAAAGTATTTGTGTAGGTAACTCTCCGGAGCTTTGAGAGATGAATGTCTTAGAGAAGTTACTCCACAAATGTTCAAAATAAAATTGTTCAATTATTGAACCAGAAATGTAATATACCAGCCCTAAAAGACGAAAACCAAAAGAGGGGTGGATTTTCAGACTTTAAATTTTCAGCAAAACTACTTTTCCATAAACTTACAGATGGCCCAGAAAACATTTGGTCATTGCAACTGATAGGCATTAATTCTTGGGAAATATGTATTTAAATAGCTCATATTTTAGAACAATTGAGAGATCAGAGGACTTTAAACAGCTTCCACTTCAGATTAAGACGTCAGCAGTAGCAAAGCTAGCGAAGTGTGATGTGAAATATTCCATATGCTACACTGAAATAATCACAATTGAAAGCCATTACATAATCAGAGCTGCTTTGGTTGAGGTTGACTGACAGTGCTTACTATTCAATTAAGAAGCATGTTATTGGGCTCAGATGGTGATGCAAATCTAAGAGAAAGCTTAATTTGTTTGACCTTTGTAACCCACCAGCTTTGATTTTATTTGAATCTGTGCCTAATGCATTTTGTGTATCCAAGGAACACACTATTCCATCATAAGAAGGAGATTTCCAGTTGCTGCTCTAAAACCCTACTTAAGTTTTGTTAGCATAATGATTATTAGTAATAATAATAAAAAAAAGGAAACAGGCTTAGAGAACCTTTAACCTTCATTTAATCTTTTTTTTATTTGCTAACCTAAACAGGAACTAATCATTGGTGCAGAGGATTAACAGACACAGGAGACCAGATTATACATTTTTAAGTTCTGCTTTTGAGTCTTGAGGGAATCCTATAGTGTGGAATTGGATTAACCTTTCTGACACTTCTTATAATAACGCAAAAGCTAGAGTATAAGGCTTATTCTCCTGACAATAAGCATGGTTGTTTTTCTTACTGTGCAGAGTCTATATTCATCTGTGTCAAGATGTATGTTATCAAACACAATGTGAACAATGAGGAATATTCAGAGGTTGCAGTGAATATTCATCCTGTCTCTATAAATTAGTCACAGATTTTGTAAATGATATCCAGGTACAAAAAGATGGTGGTAGCAATATTGATGGGATTTGAGCGATCCCTCATGCTTTGACAATGAACATTATTTAATCAGCTTTGTCACTGACCCATCTGAGTGAATATGGTTGCTTATAAATTTCATTCTTTCTCTTGTGGGTCCAGATTTCCTCACTTTTCCTCAAAGCAAATGGCACTAACTTACCTGGAACTCACTTTTCAAATATATTCTTGTTCCATTTTAAAAGGTCAAGATACTTCAGCGCAGGTACACTTGCGATGCATCTGAAGTCTGGGACTTGAGTTTACACAAGCTGTGTGAAAAGTTGCACTCTTGTTATGATTCATCCATTAACTCAGTAGAATAAAGAGTGACAGACGCAAGACTGAAGATTGCATTCCCCAGTGGGACCAAATTTTGCTGGTGTAATTAAAACTGCAGTATATCAAATTTATCCTAGGCATACCATTTCCTTTTCTTTCTGGAAATCTTACCTGGGTAAAAAAAACACAGCCAAAAAGCGGAATTATAGTGCTTCTGAAGCCTGGACAAATTTGGCATAGCTTTCACGGCTGCCATCATCAAGTTTTGAGTGTAATATATCTTGTACTGAGTGGGAGATATCAAAAGGCTTTCAAGTAAGCTGCTGATGCTCCGATAGACTGAGACCATAATTTTCCATCCCTCTCTTCTATAAAGTGGTACAAAGAGTTTAGAACATAGCCCTGTTCTCACTGAGTATTCACCTCTGGTTTAAATCAATATGAATAGCTCCTATTTATAAGCTCCTTTTTGAATCAGTAACAATCCTGAAAGAAAAAAAAAAAAATTTCTAACTGTGCATAATTGTACTATATTTATATATTTGCACAGTTGAAAAAATCTGATGGGAATTCTGCACAGAGCAGTACTGTAAATTTTCAAGTTGATTTTTCATATTTAGAGTGTAAGTTTTGCTTATGCATGACCAGTATTGGAAAGTTAAGCTCAGCCTTCCTGTTAGATCATCTTAGGCATTAATGAAGTTGAAAGCAGAAATATAAATATTTGCCCTAGGAATGGAAAGAGGTCTATATCCTGCTTCTCACTGTTTTCCTCTATCATTCATTCGCCATTTTTATTTTTTTATTTAATATTTTCTCTTACTCTCTTTCTCTTCTCTCTGTCTCAGACACAGTTAAGTTTTGTCAGGTGTTTTGTCAAAAAATACTGCCTATAAATGCCTCTTGCATGATCACTAATTTGATTTTTGGTGATAGTCAATAGCTTTGATTGAAATAGTTACAGCCTCACATGTTAAAGATTTCCCCCCTTCCACTTCATCTTGCTCACAAGTCATCAGTGCCCGGACTTAACCTCAGAGGTAGAAAAAGGCCTACTAAAGGTCTGGATATTATGCATTTAGTTTTCCTTGTCACCATGCAGCTTTGTATTGCATTTATTTATTGCTCAGTTAACATATTTTCTAGCTTTTTCACATGATTTCTATATTTTTTCAATTTTTTGGTGTGGTGAGTTTTTTCTCATGTTTGCTAAACATTCTGTTTCTTAGAAGTCTATGGAAAAATGATAAAAGAAGAGCTGTGGACTTTCATAGCTGTGAAACTAATATTTCAAACTGTTTGCAGAAAGCTCTAATTGTGTTGATAAAGGAAATGGTTACATGGGAATCAATAACAATTAACTAGGTAATGCCTAAAATCTTTTTTTTGCTGTCTCTCAATAGAAAGCATAAGCATTCCCACATGTATGTTGTAATAAATGCATCTGAAGGAGCTTTATGTTCCACAATTCATAAAGAAATTTAAAATATCTCTGTACCTAAAAATAGCATTTGGCTGCCTGTGACATGAAAAACTGCATTCAGATGACAAAAGCCTGTTTATCAGTTTACTTCTGTGTGCTGTTAATTGCACAGTGTCTTGTGAAAAGCTGCAATATTAGCCCTGGAAAACCATTGTAATTCTGAGGCAGACACTTCAAATGACATTTAACAGAATCTCCCAGTACACTTAACTAAACTCAGTTAAAAAGCATGCTTAGTGTATTATGTTTCTTGTGCATAGAAATAAAAAAGTGTTTCATTTTAGTAAACTCTGAAAGAAAGGCCACTTTCTTCTGTCAGAAAGGGGGTAAAAACTGTACTTAGATTGACATCTTAATGGGTAAATTAACTTAAATTAACAGCTTTTTCTAGTCCACCAAACCTTCCGTGTAGCGACAACATCAAGACAAACCACAGCATTTGCTTCCAAAAGGAGATTCTATCTTCAAATTGCTCTTGAAGTGACATAGAAATATGTACAAAAAAGGTCTGCTAAGACCAGCAAGATTCTAATAAAAATGTTGCATAATATTATATGTACAAGTTCTAAGTTTAGTGAGTTTTGTTTATAAAATATTAATGAAGAAATGAAAGAAGAAAAAGCACTAGCAGCTTCCAAGGGGAGTTTATGCAGGCAGAGCTCCCACTGTTTTCAGTGGGGATTTTCCCTGCTTGTGGCCTTGTCTAATAGCCATTGATATTAACGGGAGTCATTCCTTTGATTTTAATGGGCTTTGGATCATGGATTTTGGTTCTAATAGGGCCTGGGCTGTATTTAGAAACAGTCATACATGTTTTATATAGGAATAAATGTTCAGCCAAATTTGTTTACCGATTTATTTTCAAATATGGGTATTCATAAGAGCTGCCTATGCTTAAGCACACTGTTCAGGTAAACGAAAGGACTTTTCACCTCCATCTCTTGTCAATTCTGGGAAAATACGGAAACAAAACACATTAGCATTTTGTAGGTATCTCGTTCTGGAAAATTTTTTGCTAATTTTCTCTACTTCATTAGCGTTTACATAGAGCTAACTGTAGCAGAATTCGGTGGGATTTACTGTAGCTTTAATGAATTAGAGGCGGATCAAAAAGCTCGTGTGATCTGTTAGATAGTCTACTGACTACTGATTTATAAAGGTTTTCATTACCTTCTCAACTAATCCACTAAGTTGACTATCCATTTCAAGCAGAATCCAGATGGATTTCAGTCCATAACAAAGCTATTCTGAACACACCAAAGCATTCAAATACCATATTAGCTCTTGCCTGAAGAGAAATTAAATCTAAAGTGAGTTCTCCCAGCCCAACACCAACAACGGATTGAATGAGTGAAAATCCCACACCAATACTTTGTAGAAATGGAAGATTTTAGGGGTTTTTGTTTTGATTGAGGAGTTCAGAAAATTTTTAAGCTTTTCATACTAATTTCAAATATTTGACTGCCTCACCAGCTCTCCTGAGTTAAGCATGAGTAATGCTTCATGAATATATGAATATCTGATACATTGAAGATTCCCAAAAAATAAAGCAACTTTGACATGTGCAAAGCCCTTCTTCAAGAGTCCCTGTAACCAGTTTGTAGATACTGCCAGGTGATAATCAGAGTGCAATTCTCATGAAAACCAGCAACTCTCTTCTCTGTGAGGTTCATGGAAAACTGTTAACTGTCGATTAGCATTAACATGAAATGCCAAAGGCACTTGTTGTGTTGTGTTGTGTTAGGAAGCACTTTGTGCAGAAATAAAAATGTGAGCCAGATCCTTGGTCCATTCTGTTTCAGAATAGAGAGCAGCTGAATGCTTGGCATATAAGCCAAGTATATTTTAACGGCACGTGTCCATAAAATTGCTCAGCATTTGGTCTCAGAAGTCTCTAAGGCAATTTCATTTGCTTTGCAGCATTTAGCCATGCATTAAAAAAAAAGCATTAATACTACTAAATTATTATGATTTGGTGGTTAAGTCAGGTTTCTAGTTGTTTGAAAATTATCTTCCCCTATGGGAAATAGGAACAGTTGAGAATAGATATATTTTAAGGAAGAAACTCCTGTCATTACTTCTGAATTTCGTTATATGCAATATTTGCTAGTGCTGGACCATCCCTGTGCTTAGAAATATTTAATATCTCCTTTCATACATTTTTGTATTTGTATCAAGACGTTAAATTATCTGCCTCACAACATAACGGGCATAATAAAACCAGAGAAAGTTTGTTCTCCTGGGAAGGAGTGGGTAAGGATTAATATACATTAATAACACCTTTTGGAATACATTTTTCTTATGGCTGGTTCAAGGCTTTCATTACGTAGTCAAGCCTGTGAGCTAGATTAGTGCTATTAAAAATTCTTGGCTACTCTTCCACCTGCCATAAAGCACAGAAGCATCCTAAAATGAACTCCCCCTTTTCCTGTTAAGGGTGGTGTATTGACAAATTTCTTTTCTCAGGTGCTTGCAAAATGTGCTGGTAGTTCTGGAAAAACATATTTAAAAGATTTAATAATTAAGCAAAATAGTGATGACAGAGTTTACCTCTCTGAGGATGTTCACCAAAAAAGAAAGGTCTCTTATGCCTGTGCTAAAATTGGTATTTAGTAGAGGACTAGGCAAAGTGACACTGCCTACTACTATCCAGCAAAGATCTGCCAAGATAGAGAACAGAAGTGAAAAAGCAGGGATAGTGTGGAAATACTGCCAGTGTGTTCCAGACTTCTAAGTTTGACTGGTAAAGTGGACGAATCAAATGAATACAAATGCTGAGATTTTGTACTTAGCTCTCAGTAGAAATCCCTACTACAGAAGAAAACAGCTTATTTTGAGCAAGGCTAGGACTTTGTGTGTATTGGCAGAAAGAGAAATGTTTATGTGGGTATGATTCAAATGAGGGTCGACTACGGTGTCTGCAGTTCTCTATGTCAAAAGAGGACAGTGTCATGTAAATATATTTTTATCAAAAAAAGAAACTGTAAATTGGTGGATTTTCCTATCCCCCTAGCTTCATTGGTTTGCAAGGAAAGCAGCATGGGAATAATCTTGTTTCAGCCAAAATTTTTGCTTCTCTGAGATGGTTCAGGCTTGCACACGACAGAGAAACTGGTCCTTAGCCTTCCTGTATTTTAATTTCATTATGTATAAAATGCAAACAATAACTGTTTAAAATGTTCTGAGATGAAGGATGGTGTATAAAGTAAAATACAGGGAAGATATTATACTCAAGTTGTTAATGGAAAAGAAACTTGTGTAAAGAAGTGGAGAACTTGATTTTCCCTGTAAAAATAATGAATTGGGTATATATTAGCAGAAATCAAAAGAATATAGGAGTTTTCTTTCATCATTCAGACCTTGATGGTTATCGTCTTCTGTTCATAGCTGTACTAAAAGCCTATTCAAAAGATACAGTGGTGGAGCAAATTCACTTTGGCAGCTGAAAACCTCTTTTGAATTTGTGAGTCTGACTTTCTTCTCTCCACTAAAATTGTGGTGGAGGAAAGTGAAGGAAAGAAATTGATGCTCATTGTGAATTTTGCCCACTACCTTCTCAGTCTCCTTGATGAATTGTATTATCTGGAAAGCGACCTTTACAGTTCATATCTCTTTTGCGCCTAATGCAGTTATTCTCCATTCTATGATAATGAAAGTATTACATGGATAACTATCAGGCATTATCTTCCAGAAGAGAACTAATTTGGGAAAGAAATTAAGTACTTTAACATGAAACCCAAGTTCTCTTTTTTTTTAACCTTGTAAGTACTTGACAATTAGTGCTTAGTAAGTTCATAGACACAGTAAGTACACTGAACTACATACTTACCATAACAGGTATTTTCCATTTCGAAATTTATGGACAGCTGAATCAATTCCTGTCTTGAATTACAGTACTTGGATGAATAGTTTGTGCTGCTGTCTGAAAATAGACCTATTTGACTTTTTGAGGTATATAACTGCAGGTTATATCCATATACACATTTTCCTCAGCTATGTACCCCTTGACAAGCCATTTGTGAACATTATCAAAGAAACTAGGTCCTGCTGTAATTGATTAAATTTATATCCATTTTACTTTCAGATTGCTTTGAAGTAGCTGTGCAGTATGGTGTTATTTGATCCATAAGGAGCTGTGAGTCAGGTAAAACTTGCGTTGTGCAGGTTTATGCTATTGGAGCTGCTAAGATTGAATTTGACTTCAGCTGGTTGGCTTAGGAGAGGTGAGTCCAGGTCTTTCTTCCCTTCTGATTTACTCCTCTGTGATGATAATTAACAATGTCCAGTAATTTCTAGGGAGGGATAGGCCATTTCCAATTGACATAAATATTTATGATAGTGTGAGTTCTACACAGAATGTGCAATTATGTCGAATCAGATTACATGAGATCCTCTCAGGCAGCGAATTATGTAGATCATACTTTGCTGAATAATCATTTTCCCATTCTTTTTCTCCTGGAATAGACCTTGGAAAAAGGCAAAATAAAACTGTTTCAGATTTCAGCATTTAAGAAGAAAATCTAATCAATTTTTGCCCCCCTTGTGATTTTCCCATCTTAAGCACTGTTAATTGCTAAAATGGTAGCATTACCCTCCCAAAAGTTTGAGGTTTCTCAGGAGATGAAAGAAGTCAAGAAGTGAATGTCAATAGACAATAAGTCAATGTAGACTCTGGTCATTTCTTCTGTTAACATGGCAAAATAGGTAAGGAAACAAAAATAATAATGGTTCAGATTTAATGGAAATAAACTAAATAGTGTAGACAGCCACTCAATAGCAGACAAGGCTGTGCAAGACACGATATATTTGAGAGCTTTTATTTCACTACAGTTTGTAAAAGGCAGCAGCATAACCAAATTGGATATACTTACATGTCTTCATGGAAAAAATGCCGAAATTTGCCAGGTTTCTGCTTATAATCTTCTTTAGAGAATCACTTTCTTTGTTGATGAAGCATGTTGAATTTTCCAATATGCTGCCCTGTCTAATTTTAAAAGCTGGAAAAAAGATTCACCAATCCCTCTGTGAGACTGTCAAACTTCTGCTTCCAGTAACAAAACCATACAAGAAAAGAAGCAACACACATCTAGTTGATATTAGTAAAGTACCTATAAATGGTATTTTCTGAATTGTAAGGCTGTGTAAGTCATTAGTGTTTTTGGCAGTCTGGCAACCAAACCAAGAATTAAAACTAAATTATTTGGGTTTGTCTTGTCAAAATGTTCTATTCAATATGAAAGCAAACACTTCATTTGCAGACATTTGGAAAGAAAAAGAAATGAAAGAGTAGTTTTGAAATACTGTTAGAAAATTCAAGATCATTTCTTCTGGAAGCCCTGTCTCTAGGGCTCCTAGCCAGGTTGTTGGAGAGCCAAGTTCCTTCTGTCTGAGCAGATTTTAAGTCCCCAAAGGATGCCCTAGCAATCAGGCCGTTGCACAGTCTATGCCAAGGGTGCTCTGCATCTCTTGTTAATTTTGTCTTTGGCATAAACAATAAACCCATGAGATACCAGCAATCATCTCTGAAGTGATATTTTTCCCCACTGAAAAAGAAGAAGAGTGACTGAAAGAGATGTTCTCTCAGTTCTAAATTATGTCCTGAGAAGGACTGCCACTTCAGGAAGTGGAGAGAAGAGCTGAGCATTACTCTGGCAGCTCAGGCAGTTTTCAGCACAGCAGGAAGCTTGGATCAAGTCACCACAGCTCAGGGAAAGGAACGAATTTTGGTAGTGCCTCAGCAGCAAAGATCTAAACCACTGAACTACTCTGTTGATGAGGCAGTACTGCTTTTTCTTCAGGGTGCTTGTTTCCCTAGTCACTTTTTCTTCTCAGAACAGATTGATGAATTTTTAAAGATAATGTGTCCAAGATATTTTTTAGTGCCGAACTGACTCAGCAGAAGAATAAAAAATTATCTTGTTCTACCACATCAGGCATCAGAGGAGATCCCACGGTTTTCTGCAGTGTTTTTGTCTTCTGCTTCCACACATGAATTTTTCAGATTCTCCATATTGTTTCCTTGACTCCACAACAAGGAATGTGGAACAAAGCAGAGCTGGCAACTGCAAGTGTTGTCACCTCTGCAACGTTTTGCTACATCCTACTGCCTGTCACAGGATATGACTTTTTTCCTCCCACAATTAAGGTCTATGATGGGAAGAGAATGACAGTAGTTACCTTCCTTCCATTCCCACCAGACTTGCATCTCCCCTCTGGTGCGTTGTTACAGTTCCAAATTTTAAAGTACCAGACAGCAGGAACTATGACAGCACTCTGGGCAGCCTAGGAAAAGATGCTGTATTTTCCTGTTGGGGCAGTAATTTTCAGACACTTCAGGACATGTGTTTACATTGGAAGTAAATTGACCCTCAAGTATAACTCAGTTACATAATAAAGGATACATAATAAAGGATTGAGATTAGCTTTAATTCTCCTCTCAAGCCTAGTTAAATTTTGGTTAGTTCTGGCACATACTTTGCCTTTTGTTCTACTTCATACATAAAATGTGGGAACTGATAAAAGGACAAATATTGGGGTGGTTGGAAGAAGACCCTGAAAAGTTCTGTTGCAACTTGTTCTTCCTTCCCAAGCAAAGAATGAGAATTTTGTTTGATGGATACTTTTAGTGGAGCATGGATATTTTTTGTTTTCTATGTTGAGTTGACTTCCACATCTTTGAGAACCCTGAATAATTTAATGATCCTAAGAATATTCAAAAAATTAACTCTCTCCTCTCTATGAAAACCTTTTGTTTCTTTCCATTTTCATTCACTTTCTCATTCTTCTTTTCTTGCCCTTTTACTCTTCAGAATAAAACTGCAAAAACTATTTTCGCAGTCTTCAGGAAGAAATTCTCTTCCAATCGATACAAAGTGTGCATGTAGAGTCTCCAGCATTTAGTTAAGAGTCAGCTGTTAAATTCACCTAGGTACCTACAAGTAGGCTTGGTAGAACTGTTATTCCCTCTGCACTGCCCCCTGCCTTGTTTTCGCCAAAGCAACTTAATCCACTAAGAGCAAAGTGCTTGAAAAATATGTAAAACAGAGGTTGTCCTGTTGCACCAGTTAATTTTCCCATATTAGTGTGTAGTATTGTGGGACCCTGTCAATAATCTCTTATACATTTTCTTGATTCTCTGTATTCACTTCTCTTCAAAGCTTTATTTTGTTTTTCCCCCAAACTTGTACATCCCTTTTGTCTTTCTGCTTTTAGGATTCTTTATGCTTAAGAAAAAAAAACCAGGTTGTTTTCCTGTCTATTTCTAATTTGAACCAAATGTGGGCTATGTAAGGTGTTCCAAATTAACTGTGATTTTTAAGGTATTTTTCCACTCAAAAAGCAAGAGCTTTAAGAGTAGTAACTGAGAAAAAGTTGAGGTATTGATGTTTTTCATGAAGTCCAGAAGAGACTGTACAAGCTTAATAAAAATAGGAAAATGTCTTTGTAATAGAAATTAGACCTTTTACCATACGCAAAAGGATATCTGGAGTTATAGCAGTGGCAATCTTTTTGTTTGTTTTTGTTTTTTGTGTTTAGTTTGTTTTAGTTTGGGTTTTGGTTTTGTCCCCAGGGCACAGAAATTTGTAAAAATATTTAAAAAAGTAAATAGCAAACTTTCTCACAAATATCTGTATTAAGCTACTGCAGATATTGACCTAGAGACTGTGATATGAAATTGAAATCTGGTTGAAGAGGTGCTTAATGGAACCTGATATTTTTGAACAGAAAGTGATCTGATACTGTTCTTTTTGTTGCTGATGTAGTTTAATACTTACTAGAAAAGCTTTTTCTATTTTTATTGTGGTGAACTTAATGATGAATTTTCCCATTTACAAGAACACAGGGAAGTTTCTTAGATGGAGAGAAGTGTTTTAACTCTGTTGTACTCAGTACAAGTGAAAATTTGCAGAAACTGAGAAACTGGACCAGTACATTAATCAGGTTTTCAGAAGAAACAAATAACTAACCCAAATAACTAACCCAGAACTTGGTCAAAAACTTTCTATTAAGGGATATTTACAATAATAAAACTTTCTTAAGGTGGACAAAAAGACCCAAAAGAGTTATGAAGCCTTCAATTGCACCTGAAATAGACCCTTGAAAAGCAAATGGTTGGAATGAAATGACCTAACAGGTGAGTTATCCAAATGGTCTCTAAATGATTTTTAAAGGAGGCTTAGGGCTTCTACCTTGTAATTAGAATGAAGGATCTGACCTTTTGGGTCATTGGGTTACATGTAACAAATTAGAAAGTGCTCATGCTGGAGAATAATGGTTATTTCTGGCCATGAGATTGTGTAGATTTTTTAGAGCCAAAACTGTTTGAATTGAAGGTACCAAACTTGGCACACACCAGCGGCCACCAAAAATGCAGTACTACGGCATTTCAAGTGTAATATATTCAAGGAATGTTGATGTTGCCCAAGTATACAGCAGCATATATAAAGGGATATAAGAACATTTGATTTCTTGTAGAGGAACCTACAAGGTAAACCAGACAAGATGCAACTGGTCGTATTATACACAGGTAAAATTTGCATTACCCTCTGCAAGGTCTGAGATGTAACACAAGAAAGCTTTTTCTTGTGGCTTTTTTCAAAGTCTAGATCAAATAAATATTCTGAATTTCTGCTGATATTCTAACAGGGATCAGCTTTAAAATGAAATTAAACCTGTTTAGGAAGAGAATTCATTGAATATGTTTAAATTTCTTGAATTGGAAGAAGGTACAAAGACTGCATCTTCTTCTGCAATAGGGAGAAAAAGGCTAGAAGCTTAGAAGCCAGTAAAGTATGAATATAACAAGACACAAAGTAAGTATAGAAAAGTAGAAAGGTATATTGAAACTTACTAGACAAATCCTTCCTCTCTGGGTACCTGAGAAATGACATTTTCTGAGGTTTGAAGATCTATGACGACATAGCGTAGTCACAGAATTTCATGTCTGAATTGTCTTGGGGTTTGCTTGCTAAGATTAGTTTGGAGCTCTGTGTTTTATAAAAAAAATTTGAAAAAGTCATTCTTAGATAGAATGAAGTTTGAAACTAAGTTGCAGAGTTAGTCCGCCTCCCCAGCAGAATTTATCTGAAAACGAGTACATCAGCTGGAAAAGGAAATACTGAGGAACAAGGTGCTTACCTATTGAGTGACAGATAGATAAGACTCAGGATTGATGCCTAATATTTTCTGCTATTTGATGTCTGTAGTAAGAAAGTGAGTAGTACAGAGTAGGTTTAGTAAGGAGTAGTAAGATAGTCTGTGGCAAGAGACAAAGTGACACACCTGACCAGTTTTTGTATATTTTCTCACTTCCAAAATCTTACTGCTTTTATTGAAGTGAAATAGTCCAGGCATTGAAAGAAGCAAATGGAGACTGAAAAGGAGGCAGAAGCATGGTACAAAGGTATGTTGAAGAAGATTGTTTTCTAAGCAAAACTTTATTGGAGAACAGAACTGTTTGAAGTCTGCCCTTCTGTTTCTTGGGTCTACCTCATTCTCACTTTGAAGACCTGGTTCTTTACTCAGGAATTTGTAATGTTCTTAGTCTTTTGGGTTGTGGGAGGTATTTTCTTTCTGTGATTCTGTTTGTTTGTTTATTTGTTGGCTTTGTTTGTTTGTGGTCTTAATTTTTTTGTCTTGTTTTAAAATTTTTTTTCTCAGCAAATAACTGTAGATTACTTTAGAAACAGTCAAAATATCAAAATAGTGTGGTTTAAATTCTTTTTACTAGTGCAACTTGAATTTGATGTATTTATAAAATTTTTCATGCTGTGAAAACTCTTTTTAAGGAGAAGGATATAGGAAATCATCGATTCCACTGTAGAAGGCAAAAAAAATTTTTTTTAATGCCCTTTCCATCCAAAAGGTTTGGACTCCTCTTGGCTGGAGAATCCAAGTAATTGCAGCATGATGGGTAGGGTAAAGGTTAGAAGAACATATGTGAATGAAAGCAAGCTCTGGAAGTGCTAGTGAGATTTATTCTTGCTAATATAATGATTAAGACACTTGTACACTTGCAGCTGGACCATGTATTTCCTGTGAAAATTATTTCATTATCTGAGCATTAATATTCTTAAATTTTTTCTTATTCTATTTCAGTAATTTTGGGTGTAGTATTTCTGAGCTATAAGCAAGAAGCAATATTAGTTGTAGCCTTATATAACAAGGGACATGGCTGGAACTCATAACTCCTCAATCCCTCTGCCCTGTAGGTTTATTAAAGCTCTGTACGGAACTTTGCATCTTATTGACTCCCCTGGGCTAACAGTGTAAACCATGAACTCTTATTATGGGAGATGCAGTCAGAAGGATTTGTAATATCCAGAAAAAAGTAATATAATTTTTTTTGTTAGAAATAGTTGTCTAGATACCCAGATCATAAATATTTTAGAAAAGTGTAAGGACCAGGGCTGCTGTCCTTTTCTGGGTTTTTTTTGCTTGACAATTATACATGGAGATGGCTAATGAAAATGTGACAGTCTACCTAGCCTAATAGTATTTGGGTGGAGCTTTTGCTCTGCTGGCATCTCTACATGAGAAAAACCAAGGATTCTCAGCAACTTTGACCAATATGTTAAAATCTACTATGACTGGAAAGAACAAAGCTGGGGGAAAACCACAACTCTTTAATAATTTGTTATATCCTTCTGCCTGAGAACTTGTATTTGTCACTGCATAATTCTTTTATAAACATGGGAGAAGTAGTAGTGAGCTAATATTTCCTGCACTTTGTAGGGCAAAAATATTAAAAAAAAATTTTTAAACTAATAGCATATTGTCTGTAGTGTAATTAAACAAGCATCTTTCTCACTTTAATTAAAAAATTCAGTTCCTTTGTGCCATATAACTATAATACAGACATCAGGGTCCAACTGTAGAGGGAGAAATTACTATAAAATGCATGGCAAATAACTGGGTCTTATTACTCGCTAAAAGCTATGGGGAAGTATGAGATGCTAACTTGAAAAGCTATCTAAAAACCACTGTAAACATTTCAACACTACAGAATTCTTACCCCGAGTCTTCCTGTTTGGAAAATTTACAAAGGTTATTCCTTATGTCAGAAAGGGTTTTCAGTACCCTTTCAAGTGTACTCCTCACAAAAACATCCTTGAAATGCTTCCTGGATATAAAACTCTTAGTAAGAGGTCTGAAGAAAAAACTGAACTGGCCTAGAGAATAATATCATTGATTTGTTTAAAACTGCTGAAAACCCTTATTACAAGCAGTGGCTTGCTGTCAATAGCTGGAGTTGTACTTGCATGAGCATTTCCAGCGTTGTATATCCATCAATTTACTAGGCTGGTGATCTGGAAGGGAAAGATTCCCTTGTCTGTGTAGAGCTGCTTTCTGTCCTTTGAAAGATATTTTGGATATTTGTGTGTGTGTGTAAGACATAGGATGAATTAAATATGTGGAAAACCATAAACCAGCTCTTGCTCTAAGTCACCTACTTTGGCAATTGGACATAAAATGTTATTTACTTTTTTTTTGAGTTAGGCCAGGTGTGACTTCTGATTTGAAGAGGAGGTAAATGCTGAAGGAAGAGTCCAAAAAGCATGAAATTAGGTGTTTGCAGGCAAGGCCAAAGACAGCAGAGGAAGGAGTGAGAAAGGAGCTAATGAGAGCACCTTTTACTTCCCAGATCTGGATTTTCAGCAAACTACAGAAGACTTTATGGGGCTAGGAGTACAAGCCGAGAAACTCCAAGGACAAAGCTGAGAGAAATCTCCATCTAGTGCCAAGAAGCTTTTAGAATTTTGAATCTTTGGCCCAGATCTCCACCTGGTGTTAATTCCACTGAAATCAGAGGAATTATGCAAGGATCTGGGACTTCATGTGAGAAAGATTTATAATTGCAGTTTTGAAAATGAGCATGAGTTCACAGAAACAGAGCATGTCTAGACAAATGGATAACTATAAGAAGCTAGTTATTGTATTGTACTGTAATGTTTACTGTTGCTTGATGTTGTCAGGGTAACTGCTTTAATTAAATACCTCTGAATTCCCTCTAATCCTTACCTTATTCTCAACTGCGTGAAGATAAACCTTTTATTGTAGTATATGTGTCAATCCTTGAAGGCATACAAGAGAAGAAACTGCTACCTAAAGCATTTGTGAGTGTATCAGTAGTTTCTGTGCTTGTTAGAGCTATGCTAGGTCTTTGCAAATGGCTGTTAATTTATCCAAAGTAACATGTGAAAATACATTAATGCATTAAAATGATGTCTGAACAAAAACATGCAGCCAAACTTTCCTGAATTTGTGTTATTTACTGTATAATTTAAAGTTTTTGTTGTAGCTTTTCTCTCGTCCTGGGTTTTTCTTACCACACATAGCAAACAGAGCACACTCTGTTACCTTGATAAAAAGAATGTGTCAGTATTTTTATGCTCTACAGACAACTTTGGTGGTGGGTTATTTTTGTTGTGGTCCCAACCCTCCCCCCCCGCTCCCCCCGCCCCCTGCCTCTGTTGCAGCTAATTAAATAATTAAACAAATTTTGTTTTCCTCACTAGTGACATTACATTGTGACTAGTCCATGCTGTGGGTGCCTTCTGGGACTTGCCTTGGATCTTGACTTCACCTTGTCTTCTACCCTTTTTTAAAATATGTTCTTGCCCGTTTTCTACTCTCTGCATAACGCATTCAAATGTATTCTTGATTAATATTAGACGAGTCAAAATGTTTATATGCATGACAACTTCACCTTCCGGTGTAGATTAAGTTTGTTTACTTAAAATGTAATAGTTAAATTTTTCCAATGTATTCGACTAAATTACTTTGATTCTTGATTGAAAGAAAGTTGTAAATAGAAGCTATTTATTATTATTAAATATTTGTAAAAGCATGTTTTTCCCAGGGTAGAATGCTATCAGGAAGGGAATTACACTATCCTTCAAGGGTGATTCTCAAACTTAGTATTTTCATTAATTTATTGTTAATGGATCACTAATGTCTCCATTATTCTCATCTTGTATCACACAGAAAAAAATTAGATGAGACCTGTACTATGGTCAGAAAATGGGGAAGTTTGACTTACTGATAATTGGCTTAACTGCTAGACTCACTTATAAAGCTGTGAAATAAGAAAATGGGAATTAAATTCCCAAGCCTGATGCAGTATTGAAATATTTTTCTACTTTAGGCATTTCAAGTGTTTGTGATGAAATGATGACTTATTACCGTTGAGCAAACAAGCACTCATCGTACTTATTTTATCTAGACTTTTAAACTTTTTCAGAGTGATTGATTCAGGTGTCAGTCAGAGATGGTTAGGTGCTGCTTTTGACAGCTAAGAATAGCAGAAACTCCTATGATATTTATTTATGTATGTGAAAATCAGAAGTTATGTGGTGTCCTTCAAGGGAGCAGAGGCTGTGATGGATTTCCTAGGGGCTGCCAGATCTACAGACTAAAAACTTGACTGAAAACCTGGAAATTCTGAAGAAACCTACCTCACTCTGATTCTTGTGATTGTGCCAGGGCTGCATTGTGGATGTGGCAGGCACAGGTGCTGTGTGAGCAGCAAAGCAGGTTACACACCCTGAAGGACCTGTGTTGCTTCTTGTTGCAGAACTTTTGAGCAGCTCTATAAACAGCAGACAACATCACTGTACTTTTTATACTTTACAGCAATGATATTTTCGTTGTACCTTGGAATGCCAGTTCATGAGGGTCAGAAGGCAGATATCAGTCTGGGCTGTCAGTCTTTGGACAGAAAATAGTCAGGTTTCGATTTTTAGGACGTAACACTGGAGAATTTCACCTTGGGCACTGTGGAGCCAAAGGACAGCACCCTTAGCTCTTCTGGCTGCTGCTATCTCTCCATTCTTACCATTGTTGTTTGATAAAAACTTAAATTTTGTAACAGCAAAAGGAATTGAAGAAAAGTGCAATGAACAATTTGTACAGTTTAAAAGAAGAAAAACAGAGCATATTTGTAATATTAAAAATTAAAATAAAATCTTAGTCCATATTTCTGTGTTTTGTTATTTTTTGAGTGTCTAAATTAAGAACTATATAAATAAAAATGAAGTGGGAAAGTAGTGGATCTCTTTGAGATTAGAAAGATCCCTCTTCTCTGTATGATGATGCACATTTATTTATTTGATAATCTTCAGTAAGAACTGAGTTGTTTTAGACCTTTAGAACTAGTGTCATTGTTTCACTGGGCAGAGTATAAAATACTATGTATTGCAAATAACAAGTAATTTGCATGGGAATTAATATCCGACTACATAACCTTTATTTTTCATACTAAAAACACATACTCCTGCCACCTAAATTGAACTTGGCTATATGAGAAGATAATTTCTGTAAGGGCAGTATCCTTATATACATTTTCAGGTGCACATAAATACATGCTCTGCCTAAAGGTTTCAGAATATTCAGCTGACAATTAAATTTCCAGGTCTAGAACACCAAACAGAGCTAAAGAGTGAAAACTTTTTATTGTTTCAGATTGAGATTATGCAAGTTGGTCTTGTTGTGATAGACCAAGGCACTATCTGACTATCTGAGGCATTTTATTATTACAAGTGAAAAAAAACCTAAATAAATGTATAAGCCATTATCTAGCTAGAAGGACCAGCTTTTTTCTATATCTTTTGTCCATCAGCAGCACTACGCAAATTCTAGAGAAAAGACTCAGACTATAGCCTATGCTCTGCCTTCTCAAAGCACTCTGAAATTTATAATCTTGAAGGTATCATTATTATAATAATATGAAGGATTTATATTATAAAAATGTAGAAGATATCTGAAAACTCAGTTAAGTGATAATGAAATTTTTCTTTAAAATAGGAAATTACAATGGCATATGTAAATATTTTCAGGAGCTGGGCATGCTTATAAACGGCCCCTTTAGTGCTGTGTTGGATATTTTAAGTGTGAAAAATTGGCATATTCATACCAAGGTTTGGTTTTGTTTGGTGTCTTATGCCAGTCTTCTAAAGCATCCTGAGGTTCAGAGCATACCCAAAGCACAGTTTTCTTCGGTGCTGCAGAACAAAGAAATAAATTGGTGACTTTCTCCACATCGACAATATGTGACGATATTTTTTAATGTAAGTTACTTTATAATGTAAGAGGCCCCATGAGTGTTATAACTCACAGCAGACTTAGAGATCTGAAACAATGAGAGTAGAGACTTGCTTACAACACAGCTTTCTGAGACATTACTAAAATGGCAAATATTTACATAGCTTTCTGCAAATGAAGGGTCATCCTAAAAGAAGCACCATCACTGGGTAAATCCAGGAAGGCCACACAGAACTCTACAATACTACCTGTCTAGAGGAGGTCTTTATAATAAAATAGAGTCTCAGTAAAAGACTTCAAATCAGCAAAATTGTTGCAAAGTTCCTAATAGTTTGGTTTTCCCTGACCCTTTTCTGTTCCATCAACTCATATTTGCAAAGAATATACTCTGGAATTATTCTTCCTGTCCAGTTTTGCATCCTCTGTGGAATTAGTAATGCTGTTAAAAACAAAGATAAAGGATTGTGTAGCCATTTGGGTAGAATTTAGCTAGATTTCTTTACACCAGGTGCAGTTATTCTGATGATGGCAGTACCACTAAAAATATAAGGTCAGGTGTTTGTGAAGTATTTTCTTTCATACGCTGTTGCCCAGGCTGGAATAGTTCTCTGCTCTATTCATACATATGACATGTAAATAATGCTATGGAAATAATGCAATCAATGCAGACGTGAGTAGAGATGTGGGGAAACCCTGGCGCTGAGAGCACTGATATTCTGGTTTTCTTTGCTTACTTTTTGCAACCTCTGGATTTTTCCAACACCCATTCTCTTTTTTAGGACACTGCAACAAACTTGCAGCTCCTTCTTCCAGAATAGCAGAAAGGAATGTTTGCAGCTGCTATGTCTTGCTTTCCATTAGTTACAATGATATCTGAAAAGTCTACCTCACAAGAACACATCAGGTGAATTATGATTTTCAGGTATAGTGGTAGTGTGTGGACCAGGGAAAGGAGAATTGGAAAAGGCAGATGAAAGAGAAAGGGCAGGGAGTGAAAGATGGGACAGCAGCTGCAACGGAAGCAACACTGGCTGTGCTAATAAGTGGCACTGACACAGAAAGGGGAACACAGGCCCTGTGTAAGTTTAGGTTGGAAATATATAGAAAGGATCCATAATTTAAAGGATTAAGCTCCTTGAATGGCCTTCTGATAAAAATAGCTGGGGCAATGGGTAAGTCCTAAAATGAGGTTCAGTAAGCCTAGTAAGCCTATGAAAGGGATTAGGTGATGATAGGGGAGTGGAGTTGATGACCCAAGAGATTAATTCATTCCCAATGCCCCTCACACTTTTTTCAAGGGATGGTTTGACTGAAGATTTAGTGCATCACTGAGTCTCATTTTATTTTGAAGAGTAAATGTCATGTTCAGCCACTAGCACAGTAGATTTTCTTAAAAGTACTCTTGGAAGAAGTGGTTTAGATTCCTTAAAATGTTCTTGCTATAGTGCAGATTAATCTGGTATTGATTAATCTCACATCTTTTGCACTCCCAAGAAAGTTATCAGAGAGAAGGCAAGTATGGATAAATTGAAAAAGCTATTTTCACCAATGATTTCCCACATATATGGAGAAGTTAGCTGTATGCACAGGCCTCAGGAGGTCAGAGTAAAGCAATCCTATCAGTTATAAAACAATAGAGTATACTTTTTTTCCCTTGTTGTGGCATCATTTTGAACAATATTAGTCTGTTTCATGGCAGCAATGGGAGACCAGCAGTCCTCTGATGTAATATTACTTCATCTTTGATGTGGGACATCACACTCATGGTAAATTTTAGAGGTCTGCAAAGCTCCTTCTGTCTCAAGTTGTTTTGTCTGCTTAGGAGATACAAAAATGTGTGTTCAAATAGCTTGCAATTATATGGATACTTGTAATTGTCAGGAATAATTGGGAAATTAGATTGTTTGTCATCCAATTTTTTTTCCTCGCATTCTGCAAAGATTACCACCTTATTCCTTATGACTCTTCACATATCTGCGGGGTCTTCATCAAATGCAGTTCTTAATTTAGTGAAACCACAATGTAACCCTTTCATGCCACTGGCCTCCACCGAGGAGAAATGCAGAATAAGGAGGCTTCTAGAGCAACATGTGTAGTAACAAAATCTCATATTAATCTGACACCTGAGTATCTGTGGCTAGAGCAATGATGCACTTGAATTTGATTGGAAGCTGAAGACGTATCACAGTCTGCATTATAAAAGCAAATAATATTCCTGGTTCTGTGGGGTACTTAGTTTTGTAATAAGAACAAACATAAGCAGCATAAAAACACTCATTACATTGAGGCAATCTTATCTTCTGCTACACTCTTTTACTCTGTGGTTACCCATTTTTGAGCAGACTGAATTAAGGTAGGAATCCCATGTGTAGCTGTTTTATATTTCCATTTTATGGTAATTTACTTCTCAGTTATTTGCAGTTAACTGAAACCTATTGGGAGTTAGGCACACATACCCAACATTTGGAGTAGAATATGGATTTTTCTCCCAGTCCATACATTTTTACCCTGACTGTCAGATAGGGAAGACAATGAGCAGGGTTGGAGGAGGGGACTACTTTTAAAATTGATTACAACCCAGAAGATGAATACATTATAACAAAGTTGGTGCATATCTAACTAACTAAAATAGTGTGGTTTCATCAGTGAACTTTCTTTCCAAACTGATCTATTCACATATACACACACACAGAGGAAGGGGGTGGGAGCTGATGGAGTTTTAACTGCCTTCAATTTGTTAGAAATTACTAACTTGATTTACATTAATGGAGAGAAAAATCCAGATGTGTCTGCCTGACTGGGGCTTTGCATAATTTAGATTTTCTTGTTAATTGTTTCTGCCAACTGTTTATGGGGTAACATTTTTGTCATTTTGAACAACTGACTTTGTACAGGCTGTCTTTTTGAGAACTTGAAGGTCATTTAATCTTTGCCACAGCTCAGTTTATGCCATAAAGATAATTTATTTTGGTTTTTGTTTTAAAACTAACACGCAGACACACACACACACACACACACATGCTGCCTTGCACACTACTAGCTAGAAAAATTTTTGGATAATTCAGATCCTGATAATTTCACAAGGAGATCTTCAGAATTTATAGTCTTACTTGACATTCTGCTGATTTTTTTTCCAAGATTTTTTTCATCTCTTATTTTTGAAACTTGATTTACTACCATCTTGTTTGTACCACTGTATGTTTTTATTTCTGTTAAAGGATGCTGACCTAGCTGAGCTCTTTCTGAAGGAGCCATTTGGGGTATTGCTTAACCAGAGCAATAAAGATCTTGGTTCAAGCTGGTGAACATTAATTTCTTTGGTTACACACAATACATCTTATTTGTGTGCTTCACTGAACAGACTTATCATTGTTTCTTATTATTGTAACGTAAAGCAGTAATGTTCAGAAGATGTTTCAGAGTTTTAGAGGGATTTTGAGCACTTTGGGCTAGTTCACCTCTTCTCCTCACCGGCTGGTTGTGAGTAACAAGCCCGAAAATCTGTGGGAAGCACAGACATGTCTCTGTACTGTTTTTGGCCCTGCAAGCCTTCCCCTTCTTGTATGACATGCATTGAGGAAGGTGCTTAGGAAGAAGAATCAGTCATGGTCTCTTTGCACCTAGAGACAGCCCAGATAGGACTGTGTGGAAGGTATCTTTTCAGCTTTATACCGGCTAGCGCTTGTATTTCAATGCCTTAGAAAGCCCCGAGCAGCCTTGAGAGGTAGCACGGGCGATCTAGCACTTCAGTAGCTCTAAAATCGGTACCTGAATCAGCTGCAGAGCAAATACCATCAGCAGAAGCAAAGAGGGAGAAATACAGCTCCCTGCTCGCTCAATTCCCTGCAGTTAGAAGCTTTCAAATGAGACAGACAACCAGAGATGTTCACAGGAAAGTCGCTGAGCTGAGAGAGCGTTTGCCTCTCCTGGACCATCTTTATTCGGAGAAGGGGGAAGGGGCGGACTGGGGGCGGACCCGGGGTGAGCGGCCAATCAGACACTGCTGAAGAGTCTGAGTTACATTTGGCTTTGCCCGCGCTTGGAACAAAGGAGCTCGGAGCACATGTCTTTGGGAGGGGGGAGGGGAAGCTCGGAACAGGCAGCAACAGGTCTGTCCATCTGGATATTGAAACCAGTGTGGTGGTGTCAGTACAGTTCTGCACAAGACAGGCCAACACAGCCTCCTTGCAGCACCTATGAAATTATACTGTAGTCATTGTCTGTTATCTCCAACTCTGCTTTAACAGAGAAAAATGTGTTTTCTTATTCCGAGTTTGTCTCGTGGTGCACTGGTATGTCCTATTTAGCCCTTTGAGGTACAAGAAGCATTCCACATTTTCTGTAAGAGATAAAATTATGGAGGCTGATACAACAGCCTAAAGAAGGTGAGGCTGCCTCAGCTCTGTGTCTCCTGGCTCAGCCAGCAGTGAGGCTGAAAGTGTCCTTCTGCCAGGTGCATGCACACAGAACAGTTGCGCACACCAGGCGTACACAGATATATGTGCCTGACCACACGCGTCACAGGCATACACACTTAGCACTCACATGAACTCAAACAGCACCAGGGCCCTCTTGCTGCTACCCCCTCTGTCTGAAGAGGATGGTGAGACTATACATAGACACAGTGTGGATCCCTACACCAGCCAACCTTGGATCCCAATCTTGCCAGATGCTGGCACTTGGGTGTAGAAGACACTGAGGCCACAGGTCCTCTCCTGTTGCTGGTACAGATTATCTTATTCCTTGCCTTGCCCCAAGGTGCTGAGGACTCCCCTTGTCCATGCCTGAGTGAGTTTCTCTCCTGGAACAGTCATGGGAGAAGTCTTGCCAGGGTGTCCATCCGTCCTTCTGGGAACTTTGGATTGCAACTTGTCTTTGTATCTCTGCACGCCTCTGGGCCTGTGCAGACATTGAGGGGACTGAAGGCTTCCATACAGAGGTGCCTGGGATTAACCTGGCAACACATTACCAGAGATCTGACTCCTGCCATTGCCTCTGTGCTACTTGTGGCTATGTAGACCAGCTTTTGTCACGTACCTTCACAGTCTGTCCTTTCAAACTCCCCCTAAGCAATCTCTACACTTTATTTACCACTGTATTTTCAGTCAGAAACTGAGCCCAAATTAGTTAAACATAATGAATACTGAGAGCAACGTCTTAAGATATGGACCATGTGCAGCTTAGCTCCTCCTGCTTTGGAGACCAGAAGCTCTTGGGTGGAAAGTGACAGGCACTGTGGCTGAATATGACCACTGAAGTTACATGTGTGCGTGACTCAATTAATTACTCACTGAGGAATGTTGGTAAGGGACCAGGATAAAAACCCAAGGTAAGCTTGTTCTCACACAGATGTAAGGCCACTTCAGCCTCCATCCAGCTGGGGACCACTGTCCCAACTGCAACAGTTTGAAAAACCACACATGAGCATTGGAAGCATTTTTTCCAGTCTGAGCATCACTGGGGACATGGTTTGAGCATCACTGGTGAGAAAAATTGTCCCACAACAATGTAAGGGTGCATGGCATGCCAAGGCTTTCTGCTGGGACCTCTGGATGCTAACCAAATTCATGGGCTCATGAATAATGCAGCTGACAGTGGAATATGTGCTGTCAGTGAAATTGTTGGCAGTGATCACTAGGTCTACTGTATTGCATCTTCTTGTCCACTTCTGCTCTTTCTATTTAAATCCTTCCCTTCAGGGTATGGCATTCACTGTGTTTACTAATGTCTAGTTAGATTAAGTTGATTGAAAATAATTAATGTCAACTAAACTGTTTGATTGCAGCCACATTTTTTTTCCCTTTTCTCTCTCTCTCTCTTTTTGTTTTGATTTGGTTAGGTTTATTGTTGTTGTTGTTTTGTGGTGTTTGGTTTGCATTTTTTGCTGATGTTGTTGTTTTGGGGTTTTCTTTTTATTGTTGCTGTTTGGTTGGTTTTTAGTAGCTCTTTTTGGTGTTTTTTCTTTTTGTTGTTGTTTTTTTGTTGTTTTGTTTGTTTGTTTGTTTAGTTAAAACTGTCTCTTTAGGCAAAAAAAAGAATATCCCAACAGCTACTGTCACTGTTAAGGCCCTTCTCCACCATCTGTGGCTCTTAGCTTATGTAATCCTGCATTTGTGCTGCCTGTCGTGCATCATCTTTTTGCAAAAACCTGCCACTTCTTTTCTCCAAAGGCAGAAAGGTGTCTACACTGTGTCAAGCTCCACTTTGGGTGGCTGAAGCAGGAGAAACCCTGGGAAGATTTCACAACAAATGAAAGTTGCAGTACCTGGTCCTGGACACAGCATTTGCCATTACATAAATGCTCCTGAGAAAGTTATTCACTTCCTGCAGCACATTTATGTGTTGTTTTTTGGCTTTTCTCTCTTTACTATTACTTGTCATATATACATTGTATAACATGAAACATAACTGTGTCTGATTCCCATACGTATTTCAGCGGGAAAAATCTACATTGCTTTTTAAATTTGAATTCTTCTGCCATGTTCTTATATTGAATAATGACTTCAAACCTGTCAGCTCAATTAGAGGTATACATTTTATGTCTTCTGTATGATAGCAAGCAGCAAATATTAGAGGAATATATTAAAACCAAATAAATTTACCTCTAACACATTTCTGAATTCCTATGAAAGGCTGTCTTTTTTCTTGGTCGTATTTTGGAGGCCTGTTTTATTTTCCATGTCATGCCAGCAAAAAGGTAATATAATAGTATCTCTTAATGGGCATAAGTCTCCCTCCCTCAACAGCTTTATAGCTGTAGAGAAGCATTACATTTCACTGTGATGGAGTTACCCCCAAATTCATAAAAGTCAAAAGAAACCCACAGCTGAAGCCATCATTCCATGAGAGGTCCGAGCAAGAAGGCATTCATGTGGGATCAAAGAGGATTCACAGTGAAAAGTGAGATCAAATTATTACAGCCTTTCAAATAATAAGACAAAAATGTTTTGGAATGAATGATAATTCCAAATTCCATAGACAATTTTTAGAGTTTAACCTGGTTTCCTTAGACATGAATAAAACTCAGAAGGTGAGGAATCCTTGCAAGAAAAACAGACTTCAACTCACTGTCTTGCTCTGTCATTTTTACACAAAAAGTGGAGAGAGAGCATGATTTACTTAATGGCAAAAAAAACCACCCCAAAATCAAAACCAAAACAAACAAAAAAAGCCTCATTTCCCTCTTGATGGAAGATTATTATTTTTTTTTTATTTTTCATTTTTCACTATGAAAGTAGTGCTTATGACTAGGTATAAAGGAAATCAGGAAATGCACTTTTGAATATATACTAATAAAGGTGCTATTCCAGCAGTACAATTACTTTTGCTCTGAAGAGTGGCATATAATAAGGAAAATATTTTTGTGTATTTCCAGGGACATATATATGACTAAAGTTGATTATGAACATAAAATTACAAATTTTTTTATCAGAAACTCTCATTCGAATTTTCAGAGAGAATTTTTCATTTCTTCCCTTAAAGATGATTTTCTCATCATCCTCACAGGATACAGATCAACAGGGGACTCAGCACTATTAAAGGAGATCTTTAGAATGAAATCAGCTGTGGAATGTTTTACAAATGTGGTTCAGTAAACTCCATATAATTTCAAAAAGAAAATGATGCATAGAGGACTATCTGGGGAATTACCATAAATACCCTGTTTCACTCGGATTCATACAAGAAGCACCTCTGGGAGAGTAAGACACTTTTCAAACAGCCTATGAAAAAATCACATATTTTCCTGGAGTCCTAAAGCACAAAATTTGCATATTAATAGAAGATTAAAATGCCCATCAAGTATTCTTTAGGTGTTGTTTTCTCTTTTGTGTATTGCTCTTCACATAAACATTCTCCAAAAAACCAGAAATTCCTTCAACTCTGCTTATTGCATTGAATCACTAAAGTTTCATATTACAATAGCACACAGTATTTTTGTATTTTAATCCTTTTGAGAAGTTGCTCCCTGATTTTTGTACTTTCCTTTATTTGTACTTCATTCCTCTTCAAGATGTACCTGTCTTTTTAAGCAGGGTCTAAATATTTATTAAAGGCTAATTTCTAAGTGGGTTTTGGGTCCCATCAAAATCGTGCTTTAGACATGAATCTCACAAATCTATTCAATTTTAAATTTTAGAATCAACAATTAAAAACACCTGAAGTGATAACCTATTGTTTGGCTATGTCCAAAAGGTGTCTTATTATCTGGAGTGCCCAACCAGCAGTAAAAAACAGTGTTTAAGCAAGCTAAGGTAAGGAAGTATGGAGTAGATCAGTAGAACTTGAAACTTGGTCATGAAAAGGTACAGCAGATAATATTTCAAAGTATGCTGAGTTTTAGGGAGCTGCTAATGTTACTGTGCACTTCACTGTGAACATGACAATTGTATACAAATGCACTTAAAAGATTATTTATAATAATCTCTAAGGGTCTAGGTGATGCTACAACTGAAACTTTTCCTAAAGAAGTATGTCAGAGAGAAACAGGCTGTGGTAGTGTTGCTCTTCATGGATTTCTATACAGGAGGAGGGAGTTGTTCAGATAGACCTATCTTTTCTCAGTGCAGATGTTGACTAAAAAGCCCTTTAAATTTATCAGTAAACATGATGAAACAAAACCAGAAATGACCAAAGCTTTGAATTCTAAGTGACACGGTTGATAATTCCTTTAAACTGCATACTTATGGGATTCTCATAATCTATTTATTTTATCTTTCATGCTAGCAAGTCAGAATAAACCTGAGTATCTTTAAGCAAGAATATCTATGTAAGTGCTTAAAGCTGTTTGTTGTCCCAAATGACATATCGCTCTGTTTCATGGGTATCTGTCTTTTACTGCACACAGTTAAAATGATCTCTATGGTGTCACGAAAGCCTTCAGTTTATGTAAACGCAAAAATACAGTGCAGCTCTGTACTAGTTTGAAAACAAACTAGTGGGAGACACCAAGTCAGAATAACAATTTAATAGGGAAATAAAAGGAGGGGGAAAGAAAAACAAAAAAAACAATAAAAGCGGATAACACTGGGAAACTGACAGAGTTAAGATACAACCTGGCACCCTGTTAGTCAGGGTGGTGGTGGTGGTCTGGTAGAATGGTGGCTGCAGTCCTCCCGAAGTGGCAATCCTGTAGGAAAAAGAAGGGTCTGCCTCCTCAGAAGGTCCAGTGGCGACTGTGTAGCTCCTGTCCTCTGGAAATCCAGTGGAAAGGTTCCCTCTCTGGTGTTCAGCCTCAGCTTATATCCACGCTGGGATGCTTGGTTCCTCCCTCTGGGTGGAGCATCTCACAATGGGGTAATGAGTCATGAGGCCAGGTGTTGATTGGGCCCATTAACAGATGATAGTCCAGAGGGAGTTATCTCTGAGTCATGCGGCAGGACAATGATGGGCCATTAACAGCAAGATAGTCTGGGGGGAGGAGGCAAGGAAACACTGCCCCACCTGATTTCAACGGCTGATGGGGATGGTAATAGAATACACTGCAACCCAGGACATTATCCACCCCTTATTCTATTACCATCTACATCATCCCAAATCAATACCTTCTTTAAACTCTACACACACATACATATATATATATATATATATATACATATATATACACAATGAAACCCTACGCACTGTTCTCACCTAAGATTAGGTCTCATTGTGGTACACAATGGGTTTCCCCATCTTTTTGCATTACCCACCAAGTGCAACCAGGTCCTTGAGCAAAGACAATCCCACGGATGGGTTTGCCTTTGCCTGAGGTGGGATTGATCCAAACAGTCTTTCCTAAAATACCCCTCAGCTGTACCGCAGGGACTGTATCTCCATCCACTGTGTGCAAGGGTTCAGACTCGGCAGGACCAGCTCGATTGATGGACCCTCGGGTATTGACCATCCAGGTGGCCTTTGCTAAGTTCACTTCCCAATTTTTGAAGGTCCCCCCACCAAGTGCCTTCAGGGTGGTTTTAAGTAGTCCATTGCAGCGTTCAACTTTTCCGGCAGCTGGTGCATGATAAGGAATATGATATATCCATTCAATACCGTGTTCTCTGGCCCAGGTGTTGATGAGGCTGTTCTTAAAATGAGTCCCATTGTCCGACTCGATCCTGTCAGGGGTGCCATGTCTCCACAGGACTTGCTTTTCCAGGCCCAGGATGGTGTTCCGGGCTGTAGCATGAGGCACAGGGTAGGTCTCCAGCCATCCAGTTGTCGCTTCAACCATGGTCAACACGTAGCGCTTGCCTTGGCGGGTTTGGGGAAGGGTGATGTAATCAACCTGCCAGGCTTCCCCATACCTGTACTTTGACCATCATCCACCGTACCACAGAGGCTTCACCCGCTTGGCCTGTTTGATTGCAGCACAGGTCTCACAACTGTGGATGACCTGTGAGATGCTGTCCATGGAAAGGTCCACCCCTCGGTCACGGGCCCATCGGTATGTTGCATCTCTCCCCTGATGACCAGAGGCATCATGGGCCCAAGGAGCTAGGAATAATTCTCCCTTGTGCTGCCAGTCCAGATCCACCTGAGATACTTTCACCTTAGCAGCTCGGTCCACCTGCTCGTTGTTGCGATGCTCTTCATTAGCCCGACTCTTGGGTACGTGCGCATCCACGTGTCGAACCTTCACGGTCAGCTTCTCTACTCGGGTGGCGATGTCCTGCCAAATCTCAGCGGCCCAGATGGGTTTCCCTCTGCGCTGCCAGTTGGCCTTTCTCCAGCGATCCAGCCATCCCCACAGAGCATTAGCTACCATCCACGAGTCGGTGTAGAGATAGAGCCTCGGCCACTTCTCTCGTTCAGCAATATCCAAAGCCAGCTGGACGGCTTTAAGCTCTGCAACCTGACTCGATCCACCTTGTCCCTCGGTAGCTTGTGCAACTCGTCGTGTGGGGCTCCATACTGCAGCTTTCCACTTTCGGTTAGCGCCTACAATTCGGCAGGAACCATCAGTGAAGAGGGCATAACGTCTTTCACTCTCCGGTAGCTCATTATATGGTGGGGCTTCCTCAGCATGAGTCACTTGCTCTTCCTCTTCTTCAGAAGATAATCCAAAAGTCTCACCTTCAGGCCAGTTTGTTATAATTTCTAGAATCCCAGGGCGATTCGGGTTTCCAATACGGGCACGCTGTGTGATGAGGGCGATCCATTTGCTCCATGTGGTGTCAGTGGCGTGATGCGTGGAAGGAACCTTTCCCTTGAACATCCAACCCAGCACCGGTAGTCGGGGTGCCAGAAGCAACTGTGCTTCAGTGCCAATTACCTCAGAGGCAGCTTGGACTCCTTCATAGGCTGCCAAGATTTCCTTCTCTGTGGGAGTGTAGTTGGCTTCAGACCCTCTGTAGCTTCGGCTCCAGAATCCCAGTGGTCGGCCACGAGTCTCACCAGGCACCTTCTGCCAGAGGCTCCAGGACAGACCATTGTTCCCGGCTGCAGAGTAGAGCACGTTCTTCACCTCTGGTCCTGTTCTGACTGGGCCAAGGGCTACCGCATGAGCGATTTCCTGTTTGATCTGGGCGAAGGCTTGCTGCTGTTCAGGGCCCCAGTGGAAATCATTCTTCTTGCGGGTAACCAGGTAGAGAGGACTCACGATCTGGCTGTACTCGGGAATGTGCATCCTCCAGAAACCTATGGCGCCTAGGAAAGCTTGTGTTTCCTTCTTGTTGGTTGGTGGAGACATCGCAGTGATCTTATTGATGACCTCGGTGGGAATCTGACGTCGTCCATCTTGCCACTTTACTCCCAGGAACTGGATCTCTTGAGCAGGTCCCTTGACTTTGCTCTTCTTGATGGCAAAACCAGCTTCCAGGAGAATCTGGATGATTTTCTCTCCTTTCTCAAACACTTCCTTTGCTGTGTTTCCCCACACAATGATGTCATCGATGTATTGCAGATGTTCTGGAGCCTCACCCTTTTCCAATGCAGTCTGGATCAGTCCGTGGCAAATGGTGGGACTGTGCTTCCACCCCTGGGGCAGTCGATTCCAGGTGTATTGCACACCCTTCCAGGTAAAAGCAAACTGGGGCCTGCATTCTGCTGCCAAAGGAATGGAGAAGAAGGCATTGGCAATGTCAATAGTGGAGTACCACTTCGCTGCTTTGGACTCCAGCTCGTACTGAAGTTCCAACATGTCCGGCACAGCGGCGCTCAATGGTGGTGTGACCTCATTCAGGCCACGGTAATCCACCGTCAGCCTCCATTCTCCACTGGACTTACGCACTGGCCATATAGGGCTGTTGAAAGGTGAATGGGCCTTGCTGACCACCCCTTGGCTCTCCAGTTTGCGAATCATCTCATGGATGGGAACCACAGAGTCTCTGTCGGTGCGGTATTGCCGACGGTGCACTGTTGCTGTGGCGATTGGCACCTGTTGTTCTGCAACTCTCAGCAGTCCCACAGCAGAGGGGTCATCTGAGAGGCCAGGCAATGTACTCAGTTGTCTGATATCTTCTGTCTCCACAGCAGCTATCCCAAAAGCCCAACGATGTCCTTTTGGGTCCTTGAAATACCCATTTCTGAGATAGTCTATGCCGAGAATGCACGGGGCCTCCGGGCCCGTCATGATGGGGTGTTTCTGCCACTCGTTCCCAGTTAAACTCACTTCAGCTTCCAGTACAGTCAGCTGCTGGGATCCTCCTGTCACTCCGGAAATAGAAATGGGTTCTGCTCCCACATACCTTGATGGCATCAGAGTACATTGAGCACCGGTGTCAACCAAAGCCGTGTATTTTTGTGGGTCAGATGTGCCAGGCCATCGGACCCACACAGTCCAAAAGACCCGATTCTCCCTTTCCTCTACCTGGCTAGAGGCAGGGCCCCTCTATTCCTGGTCATGTTGCATGTTGCTCCCTTCCGGTGAATACGTTCCTGAGGTCCCTTCCAGAGGATCGGTCATATTATCATTCCGGTACCGTCTGGAGTTCTGTGTGCGAGAGACCGGAGCAATATTGACTCTAGATGCGCTTCTTGTGGTAGTTGTCCCTCTTTTTAGTTCACGTACCCGAGCTGCTAAGGAGGAGGTGGGTTTTCCATCCCACTTACTCATGTCTTCTCCATGTTCCTGAAGGAAAAACCAGAGGTTACCTCGTGGGGTGTATCCTCTCTCCCTGGTTGGGGGACGCTGGCTCCTAATGGCAGAGACTCTTGTTGGTTCTGCGAGATCGGGTAAATCTCTTCCTTAAGTTCCTTTTTCAGTTTCTGATGGCCTTCTTCGATCAAGCTCCGGACTTGCTCAGCCAGCCTTGTTTCCACAGATGAGACATGAGTGCGAAACGGGGCTGTGACGGTGTCCTCGTAAATCCTCAGTTTGTTCACCAAGACGCCCACCCTGTCCTCGCCTTCCCTCCATTGCAGCGTTGCCAGGTAACGGGAGTATATCTCTGGTCCAAGGCGTGCGAACCTCAACCACATCTGTGACGTGCACTGGACACCATCTCGGCTCTTCGGAAATCTCTCATCTTCTGAGAAAATGATCTCCAGCACAGCCAATTCCCTCAGGCACCGGATACCTTGTTCCATTGTGCTCCATTTCCCTTGGTGCACCTGGAGGTCTTCTTTACAAAGGTACCTGTCCCTTACACTTGTAAGCAGTCGCCGCCAGAGGCTGAGAGTTTCTTGGGTTCTCCTGATCCCCTGGTCAATGACCACATCCCGGGACAGAGATCCCAGCTGCCTGGCCTCACTTCCGTCCAGAATGGTGTCATTGGCTGCAGCGTCCCAGATGCGGAGCAGCCAGGTCAGGATAGACTCGTTCGTCTGGCAGGTGAATTCCCTCCGCAGGTCTTGCAGCTCACCCAGGGATAGCGACCGAATGATGATCTCTGGCTCTGCCTCTTCTGCTGGGTGCGAAGGTCCTGCTGCATCCTCGTCAGTCACAATGCGGGCTGATTTGCTTTTTGATTTCTTCTTCTGAACGGGGGCAACTGCAATCGGTTTAGGCTGTTCTGGTTCAGTAACAGTTTGTGTGGAGATGCTGACAGCGCCTTTGGTTTTTTCCTCCTCTGCGTCAGTCTGCGTGGACATAGACACTGCAGTCTTGCGTCTGGGTTCTTTCTCCTCTGCGTCAGTCTGCGTGGACATGGACGCTGCAGTCTTGCGTCTGGGTTCTTTCTCCTCTGCGTCAGTCTGCGTGGACATGGACGCTGCGGTCTTGCGTCTGGGTTCTTTCTCCTCTGTGTCAGTCTGAGTAGGGATGGATGCTGTCACTATGCTTTTGGTTCCTTTCTTCTTTGCGACAATCTGTGTAGACATTGTGCTTGTTACTCGGCTCTTTTTTTTCCTCTCATCCTGGGGATGCTGTGCCATAGCTCTGATCCTAAGCATGGTGTACACAGTGCAGGTCATAGAGAAAAAAGAGAAGAGAACTGACAAGAAGATTATGCCATCCTTAACATCCACAGGGAACTCAATATTTTCAAAAACTGCTGTGTCCGGTCTGAAAGGCTGGAAAAAAGCATTCTTTAATTCTCCCCCCAGGGGCTGGGTATGATTGTTGAAGCCCCAGATGTAGCAACCTAAAGTAGGACAAGCAGATAAAGTTGAGTATATATTCCGAATTATGTTCATTGTCTCGGAGGTTATCATGCAGTAGGCATAATAGACTAATAAAGCAAATTTTATACCATACCCTGGTCTACACAGGAGCATTGCAATCGGCAGATAGCTCCCCATGTGCGGAAAAATATAGAGAGCTAGGTACAAGACCCATGTAAGAATGTTGAACATCATAGTGAGTAGGTGGCTTCTACAATACGAAATTGTAATTCTGACTTTTCTCAGCAGCCAGCCCCACATTGGGCGCCAAATTATGTACTAGTTTGAAAACAAACTAGTGGGAGACACCAAGTCAGAATAACAATTTAATAGGGAAATAAAAGGAGGGGGAAAGAAAAACAAAAAAAACAATAAAAGCGGATAACACTGGGAAACTGACAGAGTTAAGATACAACCTGGCACCCTGTTAGTCAGGGTGGTGGTGGTGGTCTGGTAGAATGGTGGCTGCAGTCCTCCCGAAGTGGCAATCCTGTAGAAAAAAGAAGGGTCTGCTCCTCCTCAGAAGGTCCAGTGGTGACTGTGTAGCTCCTGTCCTCTGGAAATCCAGTGGAAAGGTTCCCTCTCTGGTGTTCAGCCTCAGCTTATATCCACGCTGGGATGCTTGGTTCCTCCCTCTGGGTGGAGCATCCCACAATGGGGTAATGAGTCATGAGGCCAGGTGTTGATTGGGCCCATTAACAGATGATAGTCCAGAGGGAGTTATCTATGAGTCATGCGGCAGGACAATGATGGGCCATTAACAGCAAGATAGTCTGGGGGGAGGAGGCAAGGAAACACTGCCCCACCTGATTTCAACGGCTGATGGGGATGGTAATAGAATACACTGCAACCCAGGACAAGCTCCCAAAGTTTGAACCTCATTACAGGATCCAAGTATTTCCCAGTCTTGGCTGGAGCAGTGTCATCACTTACTGACAGCAGTTTTGTGCAGTAGCTGCACTTTCATTCCCACAATCAGCACATTTTTCCCTAACCCTTGTAGTTGGCTCAATACCATTTACAGCCATTACTAGGGACTCTAAGGCTCTTCTTGATCTCCCTCTGCCTTTGCATTGACTCTTCCTTCTTCTAGGTGAGAAGGGTACTCTTCCTGAAGTTTTTATTTTTTTCCTGAGCACACTTGCTTAACTTCCCCATCAAAGGAGCCAGAGCACACAAGGTGTATGGGCAGAAATTGTTTCCAGTAACTCTCACAGCCCCATGAGTGTTGTTGCAGGCGTGATAGATGAATGGAACCACAAAGTCAGGAGTTTTACAGCAAGACTAGGGTGGTTTGTTCTTGAGGGACTATGGCTGTGATGAGGTGTATTATGCAGCTGTAGCTATGTGGGAAGGTTTTGGATGTCATCAGTGCAATCTCTGTCACATTGATGCCTGTTCTGCAAATTAGATAGTAAAGGAACAAGACAACAAGCAAAGGCAGCACCAGTTATTTTCTTGCTAGTCGTACTTCATTGTGTAAATTAAATTGAGGTCAACACCTCAGAGAAAGAACGTGGAGAAAATTTCCAATAACAATATCTTGAATTTAATGATAACAGAGATTCTTGAAATAAATTACAATAAAGCCAAATCTGAGCCCTCCACTTTACAGCTGTACTTTTAGGGGACATTGAGTATCCTTAAAGATGTTTGGTGGAGTCCTTTTTGCTTTGAAGTTGCTGAAATCCTTATGACAGGCTAATGTATGTTTAACTGGCATGTGCATGCCAGCAGTATGTGCTAGAGCACAGACTGTGTGTTCTGCCAAGACAGCTGTTTATGTTGTAGGCTTGGCTTGGTGTGAAAATGTGTGATTAGTCATCAGATCTGTGGGTACTGGATGTATTCACTAATGTTTATTTTTCCTTTTTCTGAACAGACTTGCAAGCTGGACTTTGTCTTCTCAGCTCATGAAAGTGTGGTCTCCCAGAAAATTTGTTACGGCTAATAAGATGATGTTGCTTAAATAAGTATGCTGCTATGAACTTCTACAGTAATGAAAGCACCTTTGTTCCTCATACAAATGTTGAAGGTTTTATTGATTTAATGAGTATAAAATTCTGTTGGTACTAGTTATTGAGAGGACATCAATCTGAATTTTGGCAAAATATGCACATTTTTACCAAATTACACTGAAAATTGTCTGTGAGAAACATCAGCTGTAAGAAAAACCCCAAAAGTGCTTTATCAGAAGAGTTGCATGTGATTACTCTGTTGATATATGATAAAGAATCAGAGAACTTTCTACCACCCTTTTGTTTCTCCTTGAAATACATGTAGACTCCAAAGTGGAGTGATGAAAACTTCTGATAAAAAAGTATTTCCAAATTTCAAAATGAGGTCCACTCATTCAAGCCAAGACAGACTGTCTGACACGTCAGTGCATCCTATCTCAATAGGTCTCTGTGCTTTCTGTTTGTGCTGCTTGCAATCTGCAGGGCATTTACATAGACTGAATTCCTACTCCTACCAAAATGCATCCCTTCCATTTGCTGCTGTATTTGTGTGACATTATTTTTACTCAAACACCATAGGATTTTTTGAAAAGTGTCTCATTTGCCAGACTAGAGAGGAATCACTGCTCCATGGAGCTGCCAGTTTGACTGCTCTTTTGTGTAAAGATGTTGCCATACATGTTCCAGAGAAGTCAATACAAGTGAAGGTCTGTTACTGGGCTTTTAATCAGGAAGTTAGTAGATGAGTCAACAAAAGGAAAGAGTAAAGGCAGTATGAGATAATGAAAGCTACATTATTCAGATTAAAAAGGAATTTTGTTTCTGTGTTTGTTTGGTCTCCTAAAAAACAAGTTTTTATATCTAATGAGTAATTTTTACTAACATGTATTTTACCATTTTCACTTTCTCCAAATAGTATGGCTGAGACCAAAAGAGAAAGACAATATCTGAATTCATAATATCAGTCATAATAGTAAACTACCTTGACATAGGGGCAGCCTGTGTTTTAATGAGGTTGTCATACAAAAACTAAATTCCCTGGAGTTTGTCAAGGGAATGGTTCTGCCAAATTAATATCTGTTTCTCTCTGGTGAAGTTCTCTTTTGTGACTGCAAGATTTTCTACTAGATGATCACAATATGGAAGAGTCTTATCTTGTCTGTTTTCGCTTCTGACCTGGGCATAGTCAGATCATTTGCATCCCTTGAAAGTTGCCCCATCCTGTCCCTGAGAATGGTAACCTCCCAGCTAAGCTGGAGTATTTGGCTGCTGACAAGAAAGAACCCTTAATTTTAATTTATTTATTCCTGTAGTAGTGGAGGTATTCCATCTTTGCCAGTGAGTATGCCAGAAATGAAAAGCTATAGAAAAACATAATTTTGGGCAGGGTGGCTTTACATTTGTTTTAAGCAGCCTTGCTTTTACAGCCTGATTTCAGGCAACAACTTAATCCATTTGTAGGCATTTGCTGTCAGAATCTGTTGTTATAAGATATTCTGAGGTCTCTAAGCACAGGCTTTAGCAAAAACATAGAGGAAGTTCTGATCTGAATGAGGGGTCCCTTAGGCAGAAACACCACTGTGATCACTCTGCTTGGTACAGATGCATGAGCCAAAGCAGCTGGTGGTAATAGGAGAGAAGGTAACTAGAGGCCACCCACCGCCCTCAGGTAATCCACTTCTGCAATTTTGTGAAGATTGAGAATTTCAATTTGTGCATCTTCAGTGAAAAAAGTCATAGTGATATATCCTTACCTAAATACAGTGTGGCAAATGAACTCCCATGTTACCTGCATCATACGAAGAATTGTTGTTTAGTCAGACTTTGAAAAGTCAAAATTCTAAATTTATCATTTAGCGTTTGTCAGTGCTAGAAACCATTATATTATAATAATTTTGTTAATTCACAACAATAACCCTCCAAATGAAAAATAAACTTTTTTTTATGTCAGAACTTATATGACTTATGTAGATTTTTGAGAAAATTACTGTAGTATTTTATTCAAGAGTATTAAACTGGTAGATTTAGCTCTGTGTCTCAGAAAGTTGTACAAATGAGGGTCAGACCAGAAGTTAGACTCGTTTCTACTTTTACCTATAAGTGCTAAATATAACTAGACCTGTTGTCTTTAATACTAAAAGAGAAAGAAATCTTGCCTAAACTCAGCTCATGAACTCAGTAGCTCAGAGCACCTTGTAAGACTTATTTAATTAAGCCCTTAAGATAAAGGATAAGATAAATTTTTATCTTCTGTACAACTGCCTTAAGCTGTATAGAATGGCCTTCATGCTTTCTTTTCATGTTAAACATCATCTAACCTTAGAAGCAATTGCTGAAGGCCTGATCCATGTGTACAGTCACTTTAGCATTGGACTCTTATGAAGTGTCTTGAAATAACTACAGAACAAACATACACAAATGTACTGCAAAAGAAGTTTACCACAGTTAGAATATAAAGATTTTCTTTAATTTTTTTTCTCAAGAGCCAACAGTATAACCAAGCTCTTGACTGCTAGGACCAATTTTAGCCGCTACTCTCATTAACTGAAGCGCAGCATGTATTGGGTAAAGATAGACCACTTCCAAGTCTTTAATTAAAATAACTTAACTGCTTCAGTAATTACTTACTTAAATTAAATAGAAAATAGTAAAGATTCACCATGGTATCTTAAGATGCACCATTAATCTAATACTGCTGAAAGCTTCACCTATCAACAGGATGCAGACAGAGTAAAAGGGGGGAAATAACAATGATTGGTCCAATGCATTAAAAGAAAAGGATTCAATCTATTGGCTAGAAAATTTATCCCGGAAGTATTCCAAGTGAGATTTTTACATTTATATCAGTGTATGCTGTATCAAAGATCCACCAGAAAATATCTAAATCTAATTGTATCACCTTAGGGAACAAAGACGTTCTCTTTAGATGTTGATCACTTTCCTATTCAATATGTTATTTTTGATTTATACAGCCTCTGATGGTACCTGTTACAGGTTCTGAGTTACCTAATTAAGATTACGTATACATTGCACCTTGCATTTCCTTCTGAAGTCATACATGGAGATCTTTAGAACTCAGAAAATAGACTAAAAGGTTCTTTGACTCACCTGTGTTCACAAAATTTGTTTTGTGATATTAATAGCCTCTTGCATTTTAATAATGTGAGCGGTAAATCTAAAACCATACTGTAGTTATCTCTGTGGGTCCAGAAGAGCTTTCTCCCCAGAGGTCTCTTTGAAGCCATCTTCAATCCTAGATTCTTCTTTAGATAACCAGCTGTTTGTGATTTGTTCTCACTAAGCTGCCACAGTAATGAATATTAGTGTTTGAGATAGCTCCAGTGTTCTCTAGCAGGTTTAAAATAAAACACTAGAAGTTCAAGGGTACAAAACACATAGAAAGGCTTCACTTCTGATGAGTATTTGCTGAAATACACATTATGCTGCTTATTAGTTTCACAGATATGTATGGATTTATTTGGATTTATTTCTTTGTACAATAATTTTACTTACTAGTTCTTCTTTAACAACTTTTCACTGCAAAGATTTTAAGATGGTAATTTTTGGAAAATGCTCCACTGCACTTTTAGTAGACCATAAAGACTCTGTGTGTATGATCTGCACATTTCACATTGCAAACTCAGAAAGGAGAAAAGTAAAATTTCATGCCACACAAAATGGCAAAACCAGAAAACCTTGTACTAATTGTACTTTTCTCATTTTTACTTTCCCTCTCCTACTAACAAGCTAATCACTAATATAGCACACAGTGCAGTGACACTACATTGGCAAATACCTCAGAGGGAGGCCATCTATTTTTGCACATATAAAATCCATTTGATATTGATGCAACAAGATATAACAAGAGAGCAAGTCTGAGTCATAAAAGAGACCTTCACCACAGAGATACAAATTTGAATTTAGCAGAAGCATCCACTTGACAGCTCCGGGGAATTTTTTTTTTTTTTTTGACCATCTTTCTTCCCTGGAAGAAACAAGTTTCTAAGTTTAAAAGTTTCTGATGGATGCAATGAGCAAAGGCTGATTTCAAAACGTAAATGTAGGTTAACTGTTGTCTAATACTTACTCAGCTCCTCTGTGCATGAACCTTCTCATCTGGGGTATGTGTCTCATTCTCTGTTGCAACTTAAATGCATTCATGCTAAAAGCAAAATTATTATGCCTTTGGAATTAACTCTCTCTTTGAAACAGATGATTATGGTACAATGCCTGATATTTCTGCAATAATCATGCATTATGAGGCGTGCCTCAACTCTGCAAATGTATCTGATTTAAGAAACACCTGATCCCTCTGTTTTAAGAGGGATACTGTTTTCCAGTGGAATTTTAATTTATTAAGCAGACACAAATTATAAATTCCAAGCCCTTTGAATTTTCATCATTTTGTTGAAATTAGTAATGAACTGACAGTATATGATAGATAGGTAGCCACATAGTCACCTATTTATCATATACTGTCAATAACCACAACTCCACATAGTCATGCATGCTACTTCATCCGCTGTGACCAGAAACTTGATGTCTTAGGAAAAAATGTGATTCAGTACATTGGGATTCCTTTAATAGCAAAGGGAATAATAGAAAATGGATAGAAAAGCTTGTGAATTATCTTTTGTGACTGTTCTCACAATCTAGTACTAAAAACAGGATACAATAATATGCAAGCTAAAAAAGTGAAAGACAGTAGTCTGTGAAGAAGTTTCAAGAAAAACTTAATAATGAATTTTCTATTGGAAGATTTGAGGAGATCTATGAAGTGATACAATCTGTGAGATTAACATATATAGCTCACCTTGTGTCTCTCTTCAAAGGTCATGGGTAAACTCATAGCAGCAAAATATTGCACCAAATGTATCTTTTCTATGTCTTAAGTCTAGGTAGATTGGCAAGGGATTTGAGGGGAAGCAGCTTTTATGAAAGCTTTGTAACGAAGTGTAGGATTTACAGAGTTAGGATAAACTTCAAGGTGATGGGTCATGTTGAACTATAAAATAAATCAGAAATTATGTGTAACAGAAAAAAATCTGTTTCCTTGCTTCTTGTATACACTTAAAGGAACCTCATCTTACCCGGTACTTTATAGGTTCCTTTTCTAAATGAACGTTTAAAAAATGTACTATGATGCCTTAAGCAGTAGGTCATAGGAGGTCAATCAACTTTTGGACTGCTAATCCAAGGTAGTTCATCGATTCTGAAGGATCAAACAGGAAAAAAAAAAGAGTTGTATCTCTTTTTATGCTTCTCAGTGCCACTGAGAGGTGTTTTAGGTACTGGCAAATCAAGACATTTTGTTTTCCCTAGTTTGATTTGTCCACAGACCTATTTAATGGCCAATATGGAAATTCTAGAGAAGTGGCTGGATGGATCCAAAGAGGATAGAAAGGAACAGAGTTTTGGAATTTTGTCTGGGAATAGCATAGTGGTGGGAAAATCCTCTGGGTGGTCTAATGACACCAAACTCCACAGAAATTGTACAACCCTTCTTTCCTCCCTACCTCTCTCATCCTGTTACCAGCATAGGTAACAGCATAAAATTGTTTGTCTGGATGTAGAGTCACCTTAAAGTTACTGGTTTGTGCTTGCAGAGTATCATGTTTCTACATGATCTCTCTCTGGGAAAAGGACTTTTTTGAAATTTAAACATTATAAGGATTTATTGAACACTCTGCAATAGCAAAATCATGGCATTTGAACAGAAAATTGATAAAAGATCCAGAGGAGGAACACTAAATGTTCAGAGTTGTGGCAATGTGTTTATAGGAAACGCTGAGAAAGTTCTAGGGAAGTGGAGAAAAGTGTTAATATTCCAAAAAGTAAACAAGGATACAGTTGCATAACAACACGATTTTTCTTATAGAAAAATCATTGTACAAAAGCTAAATATTTTTTCAAAGAAAGATCTGGGTTGTGTTGCCAAGCATGAGACACTAACCTAGTGTGACGATGAAGCAGAGGTAGAAGACAGGTTGAGTTACTGAAGTCCTACTATAAAGTTCAGAGGAGTGAAAGTGTATAGAATGGAATATAGAATTTAGTAATCAGAGTATTTAGTGAGAAAGAGTGGTACATCTGTATATGACACTTCAAAGAATATGAATAAAACTCTGTGTCCATTCCTGATGCCAGATTCCAGAAGAAGTGTCAGTCATAAGTTAAGGAAGACCAATCTATTTGGCTTGATTGAGAAATGAGTAGCCTACAGAAAACTAGAGAATACATATCTGAAAAGGGAAAACTATTTCACCTTGCCAAAAAAAGCAGCAGGGGCATTCAACAAGTGAAAATATAGTGGTCCCTACCAGTTAATGAAAATATGCTCATACATAACAAGAAGTTAAGACTTGATGGCAAAAATTACCAGATATGTTTTTGTATCTTTTGTCTGGAATGACATCAGGTAGATTGATTTTCTTGTAGATTGAAAATGTATGGATGTAAATAGGCACAAGTAATTTCCACTCATAAACCAAAATTTTTAATAAAACAATAGGTTCTCCCATTTACATTTTCAATTAAATTTCTGGAAGTCTTGGGAAGCATTAAAAATTCTCCACAGGAAAAGCTCATTTTGCCCTTTTTCCACCAAAAAACACCCCACTTTCTGTTCAGAACTAAAGAAGGATGAAAAAACCCCTCCCTCTTAACTGGTATAAAAACCTTTTCATTCCCTCTGTAAAAATTCATTGTCGAGATACACAACAATTTTAGTGCTACTTTAATTGTTTTAGTTATTAGCAACCTAGATTTAACTTAGTCTTTTTCTAGGTAAAATCTTCTTAAAAGTGCATTTAAAAAATTCCCTCCTGCTAGCCTCCCTTCAGTGCTGTTTAGAGAAACTGGCACACTGCTTTTGTTAAAGGTCTCTAGTGTATTGATGGAGACTGCTGCAAAGAGGGTTTGGGAAAGGGGGAGAAAAAAACATGTGTGATCGCAGTGGTTCTATCTAAAATAGGATGAATGTACCAGAAATGTTGGCTCTAGGGAGTATTATGGTATATATGTATATACAGACACAGATAAGTAGGCTGACATTTTTAACTTCTGAACTGATAAACTTAAATGCTAGGTTCTGGCTTGAAATTAATATATGCTGAGAATTGATGCTGCTACTAACTACAGATTGCCTAGAATCTCAACAGTTTTATTTAGCAGCTGGCAGATGTGAGGTCTTGGGAACCCAGCTGCCAGAACAGAGTGGTCAAAAGTTGCCCTTACACTGTAGGGTGTTTGCCAAGTGCTTATGCTTTGCACAGAGAGGCCAAATGGCCAGCTTGAACCCAGTAACCAACATTTCACATGCAGGTACTACAGGTGAACAGAGTATAAAGGAAAAAAGTCTACATCTAAAAGTTCTAACAAAACATAATTTTTTAGATGAAAATATCCATTTTTATGCATATAATTTTGAGAATGAGAAAGCAGACTTTTCTGAATTTGTCTGGCTGAGCTGGAATATGCTCTAGCAGTTCAGTTTTGGAGCCAAAATTAACCAAAAGATCTTTCACATAAGGGCCCATTTTTATGGCAACTGCAGAGGTATGGTGTGAACAATATTATCAGGACTATAAGGAAGAAGATAGTCAGCAATCTTGGTCTTCATAACACTAGAGTTAAATAGAATCTTCCAATTGAATTAGGGGGAAGTAGCTCAGGCTTCTAATTTCCTAGTGCATAAATTTTAGGCATAATCTGAAAAAATGTTTTAAATTCACAAGGAAGTTTTAACATTTGAGTTCTCAAGCAGTTAGCAGCAAATTAGAAGGCATTTAGCTAGGTAGGGAAGTCAATATTTTCTTAGGTCTCTTTTTAAAACTGTTAATGAGCTCTCAAAAAGGAGTGGTGTATCTAAACGCAAAAATCCAAACTGAAAAATAGAAGCAGAACCATTGGAAAAGAACTTATTCATTGTATGAGGAAATATTAAATAACCAATTCAGTCAGTTAGTTGAAATTATAATAAACTAAGAACAAATTGGTGTAATTAAAAGCTTGACTGGCAGAGGGCAATTATCCTTCGTTAGTTTTGCTGTGTATGGGATGATAGGTCTGACTTCAGAATGTAGTGCCAAGGGATATTCTGGAAGGCTGAAATAAGATGGGGCAACACATATATCAAGGGAAATTTAGAGGTTAAGGAATTGAAACTGTCAATGGATAAGAAATATAGTGAATCATTCTTCACTGAGCCAGAGGCTAGAAGATCTAATGAGCTAATAATAGCACACATTTCATACCCCCAGGAAAAGGGAGACATCAGAATGACACAGCAAGATAAAGAGGATTGGAGGAGTAACACGATTGGGATCATATGTGATTAAAACATCTTGTCATTAATTGTGGGAAATGATAGAAAGGTTTTCCATGATGGAAACAATAACAAAACGTGACAGTGTTCCAAAACATTCTATGCCCAGATACAGATCATAAAAATGATTTAATTACTTTGTTTTGGTGCCCTTTTCATTTTTCTTCTCAGAAAGAGAAAATTGCAAGAAGAAATGTTTCCTGAATACAAATAAAAAAGTTAGTACCACCCTCCAATATAGAATAGTCCTGTGTGATGCAACTTTAAATTGAAAGGTTAACAGAAAAAGTAGTAGGAACCTATGAGGGAAGAAAACTGAAGAAACATTGGGGGTCATGCAAAGACATCTGCTTTTACATGTAATAAAAAAAAATTGTTACATATACTGTTAGTTATATTGAAGTCAGACACAACAGATGTAAACTGGCTTTTGACTGTATTGAGGTCTATGCCAAGTAAACATAGCAAAGTCTGGACTGTGTTTCAGTGATATCTATTTCAAATCCTCTTCTGGGATACTAATCTTTCTGGGAAACCTTGTCTGAGATGGGAAGAGCAGCAACGGCTCTATGAGTTTTCAGCCTTACAGCCCACCCACCAGCTGAAAGGTGTGGTCCATTCTTGCCTTGTATAAAGTCACTGAGGGGAAGCCATGCCCACAGATGGGTTGTGGACAGGGGAGGATCAGAATACACAAAATTTACCTGCTTCTTGGGGATGGATGAGTAAATAGTGGGAAAATGTTGCTTTGGGATTGTTTTTCATTCAATAAAATGAGAAAAGTAGGGATCTGAAGGCATGTGAAAAATATGTTTCTTATAGAAATGCTAACTTGAGGTAGTCATTTTTTTGCCCTATAAGCCCTCCCAATTCTTGTTAGACTTCATAAACAGAGGAGATATGGTTTTCTCATCATTATTAGTTTCACTTCAGAATGATATAAGTAGGTAGTGCATGTAGGACCTGTAAAGTGCTGTAACAAGTAGTATCATTGCATGAAGGTGTTAGGGATTTTGATCATAAGACATTATATGTTCTTTTGATGTTGAAAAATATTTACAACAAAATAATTTAAATCCATTTCACATAAGAAACACCATTGTTATCTATGTCCAATTCCTCACTTTAAAGCTTACAAAGCACCAGCTTTCACAAAGTTGGTCAACAGTTTACTAAAAAATTCAGAATATTCTATCCCCATCCCCCACCATGTATCTACTTTACAAACTGTTATCAGACAGATTCAAATTAGGAAAACAATCTCATCTATTGCTGATTTGCCTGGTGACATTTTGTTACCAAATCTCTCTGACTTGTAATATTGCTCATCTCACAGATGGTTTTACACCAGAGATCTCAGTGGGATTTTTTTTTCTTTTTAATTTTCTGCAAACTGATTTTTCTGTCAGCGAGAAATAAGGAATACAATTGTTTCTTTAGTGGCAATGAAATGCAGGAAGGCTAGGTATTTCCTGCAAGAGCAAATATGATACGAAAAGCATACAGAAACTCTTAGTGACATGCTCGTACATTACTTTCTGATCTATTCTATCAGGTAACTTTGCAGCAGCATTTTTAGAGAAATATCTATATTGAGGTGATGAAACTGAGACTCCCATGGGCAGTTTAGTCAATTGTCTATTTCCCGATCTAGTTTTCAAGTGCATGTTGTTGTTCTCTTTGTATCCTGTCATTGACACTATTCCCAGTTTGTATTTTCATATTATATGTCCTTGTTGTTTGTCTGAAAAAAAAAATGAAGTTCCTATGTCCAATTCTCACAAGTTCTGTTTGTTTTGGGGTGTTTTCCCCCCACTTTTTTCCCCTAGTTGAGTGGTGTCCAATACTTCAGTTTTGTTTTGTTTTTTTCAGGGAATACATACATACACAGACTAATCTTCTTTCTCTCCTTCCCTTGTTTCTCTTTCTTCTTTCTTTCTTCACTTTCCTTTCTTTTCCTTAACTTTTTGTAATTTATAAACACTTACTTTTCATCAAACACAATAAATCCTATTTAGTCTGATTATTGATTCATAAAATTTTAGTCAAAGGTAGGCAAAACAAGTGGTGATGTAGTCCTATATGAATTAGTTCAGCACTCAGCCGCAGATATCAGAAATCTGTACTTGATTGCTTTCCTTGTTTGATGGATTTTTGAAATTACATTTCCACCCCAGTGATGTTACCTTAACCAACAGACTCATGGAGGACAGGAAACGCCCTGCTGACATTGATCTGCTTTGTATAAACATGTCAACAGTTTGCAGAGCCACTAACTCTTAAGCAGTCCGTTTTACAGAACAAACAGACCTAGACCAGACTACTAGTTAATCTTCCCTTACCTGTGCCTTTTATGCACAATAAAACTGCTTTGGCCAAAACACACCAGCAAATGAAAACCTATCTTGTTTGAGTATTCTCTTCTCCTGTGGTTGAGTATTCCCTTAGAGGTGAAAACTAAGATGATCATCTATACTCCATGCAAAGAAACATAGAATTCTTTGCTTTTCCTGTGTGGATCTAGCTCTGATATACTCACTTTATTGTCAGAACTATCCCCCTCTTAGGATATTTTACTATTTTTTTCCTTGCGGTTTTCACGTGTGCTTGTTTGTGATGAAAATTTTTGACGAACTCTATCCATGTTTATGTTTAGAAGAAAAAGTCATTGGTGTGCTGAGAAAGAACTTACAGTTACATGGTAACTTGTCAGAGAAGGAATACTACTGAGGCAAAGAGTGAAGGGTTCCCATTGACATACTAAAGGTTATTTGAGGTTCATTAATAATCAGTTCCATTAAAACCAAACTTTATTACTTGTACTTAAGATGCATAAATGGAGAAAGTGAGCTTCTGAATTAGAAATTAGGTAATGAGAGTAGTCTATCAGCACAAAAACCTCCAGTTTCAAAACAGGCAGCTAGCTAATGGGTTGTCTTGAAGAAGTGCTGAATATAGAGAAACAGAATTTGGTGAGAATCCACTGGCTGGAGTATGGTACCTTCTTATATTACTGTGTAATGAATAATGCATATTCCTCTCTGTTCAAAGAAATGTGACGTTATGATAGATGAGAGTCTGTCAGGATCATCTAGGTAAAATGCCTAAGAGCAAAGAGGTGGAAAAAGTTACCTCATAAAGTTCTTTCTATGATATACTGACCTTTTTCAAACATAGTGGTTTCATCTCTAGGTACAACGTTTGGCCCTGATTTTCTAGTTGAACTGTGTGCACACAGTCTCCTGACTGTGTAGGCAACCCAGCTGGTATTCATTCTCTTTTAAAAATATTTGTACAGATCCTGCATTTGTACCTCTTTAAGCAGTTTCCTTCATGGTATTTTTCTTTGGAGAAAAGAAGAAGGTTCAACCCTTTACTTTTAATTTCAACTATGGTATGCTTCTACATTTTTATAAGAAGTAATAAACAAACAAAAATGAGATTTAGCTGCTTTCCATCTCTGTAAAACAACCAGCCTCACTTGCTGTGAGGAATTCCTCTGACACTTTACTGGACCAAGGTGTGAGGCAGAGTCCAATGCCAAAGTTGTGAATTTGTTTCTGGAGGTAGAAAAGGACTAAAGTACATATCTGCTGAAAAAATAACTGGAGGAAACAAGCACTGCATCTTTTCTAAAGAGCTGATAATGCAAATTAAAAATTTCTTAGTACAATTTCTATTAGTTTTCAAAAGTTCTGGGCACCATTCTGAGGCCAGGTTTTGTGGGGTGTTCTTTCATTGAAGCTAATGGAATAATGTTGGTCTTCTGCTCAATGAGAATATGGAGAATTTGACCTATAGTTTATTGTTTCTAATTCTCTATAGGACTTGATTGACTAAATTAATATAAATATAGATTGTTTGCAATTTAATTGTGCAGTGTTTGATTGGTCAGGGAATTTAGAGAGCTCACAGGAGAACAATTGATGTTTCCATTCCTGCTTACAGCCAGTTCATTCTTTGTAAAATTGCTGCAATTTTTCATGGTAGAAGGGCACATTTTACACATCACATATTCATTTTAGTAGGCAAATAATGTATTTCAGTTGATAATTTTAGTAAGTTTGAGGCTGGCTTTTGTTATATGCTTGAAAAATACTGGCAGATTTTGGATTTACAGTGGAGGCTGTTTGGCTGCTGAGTACCAGCAGTATAAATTGTGAAGGCCAAGGCCTCTCAACAAGGTCAAATCTTGGTGCTGCAACTCCAGGTGCCAGCCCATGCTGGGGATGAACAGATTGAGAGCAGCCCTGCCCAGAAGGAGCTGGAGTTACTGTGGATGAGAGCTGGACATGGGCATGGGCACTCCTAGCCCAGAAGGCACAAGGAAGATGGAAAGAGACTATAGGGGCATATAGTGACAGGACAAAAAGGCTGAAAACTGAGATCAGGTTCAGATCAGATATTAGGAAGATGTTCTTTGCTGTGAGGGTGGTCAGGCAATGGCACAGGTTGCCCAGAGAAACTGTGGTTGCCCCAGCCCTGGGAGTATTCAAGGCAAGGCTGGATGGGGCTTTGAGAAGCCTGGTCTGTGAATGGTGTCCCCACCCCACAGCAGGGGAGTTGGAACCAGGTGAACTTTAAGGTCCCTTCCAACTCAGGCCATTCTATAACTTTATGATTCTATGTTTAGGTCCTCTCACAGTGACAAATAACAGTTCTTAAGTGCAAGCAGATTCAAACTGGAGTCAAAACAACACTTAGATGATCTAGCATGATTAATTTTGAGTAACTTTGGAAGGTAGGTTACTAGACCTAGGCCAAACCTCAAACTGTGATAACATTATAGTGAAAAGATGCAACTATTAAACATAATCTGCTGCACTAATTTTCCATTTAAAAAGTTGGAAACTTGAGTGAATATATTATAACAGGGAATGTATAAGGTAAAGGAGTAGCTTCACACATGCAAATTTGCATATTCAGTGTGTGCATATGGGTATTTATTTTTGGTAAAGAAAAACAAATGTCTCTTTTATATTTAAAACTGTCACTATCTTTCTTGCTGTATTTCAGATACTAATGATTTTAATGCAAAATTGAACAACTTAATGGGCTGGTTATGCTTAAAGAAATCACTTTAATTGTGATTTTCACTATGTCTCTCCTAAACATTGAAGACTCTGCATAACAACAGTAATATTTCACAGAAAATAATGATGAAAATTCTTACTTCTAGACTGTTTGCAAGACACTTGAAGAATATTTTTCTGCATCTTTTGAAAAAAAAGCAGTCAAACAAAGAATTCTGTTCATGGAGATAAGAAAGGAGAAGTGAAACCTCCAAGAAATGACAGAAGTCTTCCATATATAAGTCATCCTACCTCAACCTGCTTCAAATCACTGGAAAAAATCTATCCATTTTGATTTTTCTTCAAAAGCATTGCTTTTCCACCCTGTTAATTTAACAATATTAAGATAGTGTTAGCAATTTATTGATCCATAAGCTGCTAATTACTCATTCAGCAGAGTACAGATTATATTCACCATTTGAATAAGAATGGATTGTATAATAGGCTCTTATGTAGGTATTTAATTTCAGCTTCTTATTTCATTCTAGCACTGGGCAATCCAGTTAGATATGTAAGGGCTTGAGGTGGGTAAATAGAAACAATTACTGTCTATTGATGACTGGGATGTGGGTGATAGATAATCTTTGATGGTAGGTAACATAGATAGATTGAAAGTGCCCATACAAAAGAAAGAAGTTGAAAACCTGGAGAAAAAAAAAAGGAATTGCTGGAGAAGGAAAACCACATAGTTAAGGAAAATTGCTCAGAGTGTAGTCGTGTTTTTTTAATTTCACATAAGGGAGATTTTATAGGATTAACGAATATGTGACTATCTGAAGAAATTAGGTGTGGTTTTTCTATGTATTTTCTAACAATTGTAACATTGAGTATATTTAAGGAAAAATATGTTAAGGGTTAAGAGATAGTCTAAGAAACCATTCCTTTCCACATTTAGATTCTTTTGTCACATAATGTGAACAATTGGAATAGAACTGGTGCATCCTTTAAGCATTGAAAATGGCTCTCATCTCACAGACCTGTTAATGTAACAGGGAAAGTAAGAAAGGAAACTTTCTAAGAGTATCCTTGATCAAGATGACTTACAAAATTCAGCAGTCATATTTGTATAAATATGTCTGAAATACTCCATTGGTTTTGAATGTGTCAGCCCTGAATGAAGCTAATATTTCTTAAAGATCTTCCAGCTCAATGCTAGTTCCTGCCTCTAAGCTCTCGCTCTGTTGAAGGCATCGACTTCAATCAGAGACCAAAATGTCCTTCTGTCTAGAGCCCTGTACTATTAAAAATACCTTTCCTCCTAAAAAAAGGACATTTAGTACCACATAAAGAAATGGGCAGATGTGTTTGATTGATAACTCCATCTTGTGACACTGAATTTGTTCTCTAACTGGAGGAGTCTCTCTGGCATTTTTCCTGAATGATCTTCTGTGAATCATAAAGCTGGTCAGTTCATCTTTGTACTGAAGAGATGCCTCATGTGTCAGTTCAGCCTATGAACCTGGAGCTTTACCACCAAAGAACAAAATTCCCTTTGCTTCTGAGGTTCTTTTGTAAGACAAGACATGGAAGTTGATGGAATTTTAATGCCTACCATTTATATATCAGCTAAATGCATAAAAATTTTTCACTTTAGCTCTAAGAAAGTGTGTTTGAAAACAACTAGGCCAAATGTAAGAAAGGAAGACATAGTTACTCAGTAATTTCTTTTGAAACATTAAAACAACCAAGAAGTACTCCCAGGTTTTTGCTGGGGAAAGTGCTGTAGAGTATTCTGTTAACAGGCTTTTTTTCACTTGGCATGACCATTAAGTACTTCACTTTAATATGTGAACCAAGAATTTTTACGTTTTTGCAGGTTAATATGAGTCTATGCTATCTAAAAAGAGTAGGTCTAGTGATGTATTTATTAATAGTGAGAGTAGGAATTCACATGAAATATAGGCTCACAAATTTAAGTAACTCTCCAATACTGAGCAGTGGTGGTGATCAATGTGTGGTGAAAATGCATATAATCTAAAATTTTCTAATTCTTTCTATTGTTCAATGTAAAAAAAAAAAATCCTCTATTAAAACATCTAGACTACTTCCTTTTGCTAAATAAAACTTGCTTACATCTAATCACAATTGAAAAATTATGACTGCTTGGTCCTGTAGATAATTCAGAACCAGACTTACCACCTGAATGATTCTTAGAAGTGATAGGCTGTTTTCACAGTCTTGCATGTCATCATAGATTACTTGAACAAAATAAGTCAATATTCTATAATGGTACAATAAACAAATGTGATTGGGAAAACAGCATTTTATTTTATTGAAAATATAGGGTATGTCCCAAGCATCAGATATTCTCTTTTGTTTCTCAGATACCAACAGTACATTTGCTGAAGGAATAAGATGGAAATGTTCATGACAGAGTTATGCTTATGAAATCTTTCAAGTATAAACATTGTTTTATATGCAACAAAGAGATGAAGGAGTAGGATTTTTTCATTTTTTTTAATCCTGGATATATGCTGAGGTGCTGGTACTAAGAACATCTAAAATTCTTTGCATGAAAAAGACTTTTTAACATATATTTTCATTCATCTAAATGTTCATTGAGGAGTTAATGCAACTTTGCTGCCTAGAATAGAATCAAGAAGACTTCTCTGCAGCTGAGGTTAAGCAAAGGTTGTGATATTACAAATTAGAACTAAATAGGAGACTGATATTGAGAAACTGGAACCTTGTTAGCTATACTAATAATGAATCAAGTCTCTGAGACAAAGGGTCCCCAAAGGTGAGACAGCTGAAGTTTGAATACAAATGGCTGTATTACTATTAACACATCCATTCATGAAAGCAGGTTTGTAATACATATTTGAAACTGAGCTCCCAGGGAGATTAAGCAAAGTCTATGTAGGTAAAGTACATAGGGAGGCTGAGATGTATTTCTTTGGCTATAACCACTTTAATAAAAGGACCTGACAGAAATATATTTCTCCATGAAAAAAATCATATTAAAAGAACATTGTTAAAATTTCAAAGTTAAATGCTGAAAAACTAAGAAAAGCATGGAAGTAGTATCACGCTAATACATTTACACAAAGGAGAATTTTCTTGTTGTGTTAAATACTGCTGTTGGATCCACGATTTTTCTGTGCAAATGGTGTGATATCACTCAATGGTCAGCTATTCAAATTTTATCCACGTGTGATGCAAAACTACATGTTCTCCAGATTCTGCTTTTGTAGACACAGTTTTTATCTCCCTCCTTTCTACTGTGCTAATTATTAAATGAACAGAAGACTTCACAGGTATATTTATGCATTTTGGCTCATATTTCTTCTGAGACATTTTTCCATTTATGAATGAGGAACAGAGGCACTGAGACATTAAGAAAAATATTATCTTCTCCTTTTAGAGCATTTGAAAGGAGTGAAAGGGTTGTTGGTTTTCTTGTTTGTTGGTTGGTTTGTTTTTCCTTCCCTTTGTATTGTCATCTTCAGTATTACTCAGCTCTCCAAGTATTTAACACACAATTCCCAGCGACTTCACTTGCAGCTCTTGCAGTTCTGAAAATTTTTAAAGAATGACATTGTGATTTGTTTACTTGCTCTGTATTCCAGAGGAAAGTGTTCAGGTAATCACAGAAGAAGGGTACACATGTATTTCCTGAACCACTTTTTTTCCCCTATTTTTGTTTTTTCCACATCTCGGTATTTATTTTTCAAAGAACTTTCTCCAGTTTTATCCTCTCTATCTGTTTCCTTCCTGGGCTGTTTCTAAAGCTGATTAATGGATCTAAGTTTGTCCTTTGGGGCATTTTCAGCTCTTTTCTAAATTCTTTTTTCATCAGTTAAGTGTGGTTTCTGGTGTCCCACTTTTCATTCACATACCTTGTGTGTTCCATAGCAGCTTATATCTGAGTCAATACAATAAATATCTGTTTTCAAAACAGTAAGATGAGATGGTTGTCTCAAGTACAAAACTACACCTCAAACATTTGACCTTCACCACTTGACTCTAAGTTAATGTTTCTGACTATTGTTATTGTTGTTGGTAACACCACTAAGTCCTATTCCACAAAAAATTTTCTCTGTCCCTGCTTTTTTCAGGCTTTGCCTGTTGGTTTAACTGCATAAAAAGACAGTAAGCCCTTGGGTACAGGGAAACATAGAAGTGTAAATTTGGACCCACCTGAGCAGGTACTTTATCCCACTGAAGCTCACAAATAAACATTGCTGATTACAAAGGGACACTCAAAATCCCTCTCAAGTTCCTTATTTCAGCCAGGTGAAAATGCATCTCTCTAAAGAAAGGAATAAAATTTCACTGAGTGAGAGAAAGAATAGAAAGAGCATGAAGTTGTAGGATGCATTTCCCAAGTGAGATAGTCCTGTACTCTTACAGCCTGCCTGGGGCAGAAATATTATCATCTTTTCTGCCTCCTTTAAAATAATTTCCTGAACTTTTGCTCAAATTTTTGTGAAGCTTTCATGGACTGTTAAGTATTTCTGTGTATATACACTGGCCTATGTAACGTCCTACAAGTATTGCAGACTTAATCTTCAGTTTTGTCAGTATAAAGTAGATGTTTTGGAACACATTTCCAATAGGAGTAATGTGACATGATATTGATGCTTTGTGATAGAGACTAGTGCCTGCCTGTGATAGGAGGAGACTGAATTCAGTGACTGCAAATTCTGTCCCAGTCTATGCTCTTCTGACCAGGATGCTTTGTAAATATTTCCTAGAGGAAAGACTTAAAAGAGATGCTCTGACAGCACCTTCTTTTTAGGACCTGAACCGGCAAAACTGACAGATGAGAACACAGGGAAGGGTTGGATTGAGCTGGATATGGTATGTAGGTGTTTCCAATGCTAAGCAGTTTTTATCTGTAGAAGATTTTTTGTTTCTCAGTTTTTTGGCTCTAATGTTTGTACTGGGTCTGTTTGGGATGAAGATGCGAAGTTAGCTTTCTTAATGGTAGCTTGTATGGTGCTGTGCTTTTCATTTCCGGCTGAACTAGTGTTGATAGTATGCCAGTATTTGGCTACTGCTGGAGACCTTAATGTCAGGGCTTTCTTTTTTCTGTTCAGCACAAACAGGAACAGGCTAGATGTGAGAAGTGGCTGAGACAGGGCACAGTCAGGACAGCTGGCACAAACTGAGCAAAGGGGTATTCCATAACATCATGTGCAAGCAATAAAGGTGAAGAAAGTGGGCTGTTGGTGGATGTGGCATTTGTCATCTTATTTTCTGTGCTGAGGTGCTGCTCTCCTGGAGGTGTGCGAACATCTGCCTGTCAATGGAAAGTAGTGAACTAATTTCTCTATTTGGCTCTACTTGCATGTCTTTTATCCTCCTTATCAAACTGTCATTATTTTGACTGATGGGTTTTTTTGTTTTCTTTCTATTTTTCCCCCCATCCCCTGGGGAAAAGGGACATGAGTGAAAGGAAGAATGATTGGCTACCATCTGGATTCAATCCACTGCAATATTTAAGATGGAACTTTGGCAAAATTTAGGCATCATAGCAAATTTAGATACTGTTTTAAAGATGAAATCTTTAATTATAGTGCCAGCTTCTCATTTTTTGTCATTTAGGTAGAAGATCTAATCAGTGTAGGTTAGATCTCTGTATTCCATTCAAAATTAGATCTGTAAATTGAAAACTTTATTTTTGAGTTTCACATTGCCTGAACTGAATCTTGTCATGGCCACAAGCAGAAGACCAACAATTCTCACCACACTTGTGAACTTTTTGTCAGATGAAGGGAGTGAAAGTGAGAATGAGATTATGTGATGGCATAAATATAAAATCTCAACAACTGGGAGAGAGAAAATGTTTCACTGGAGAGAAAAACAATTTATACATGCTTGAAGCAAAAGGTGATATGCGTCTGTGAGCTTGTATATTTTAACAAAGGCTCAGTCTTTTCAGGCTGTGTAGGCAATCTCTCTTTAAATCCTTGTGGAACTGCTTAATCACAAAACCACCCTTATTACCATATGTTCTCAACTTACTTGACCTAGATATTCTAAATAACTGAATACTTTAATAGATTTTAAATAGTTTCATTTTATATTATTGTTGTCTTAAAATAACCAAGGGTACTTATATCTCAAGAGGTAAAGCTTTGCTCTGAATGGCAGTGTCAAAATATTTCTCCCAATAATGCATGTTATTGAAATATGACTTTAGGTATACTGTACTTGATTTCTTTAATGATTTAATACTTTCAATGCTGTGATTCAAGTAAACTGACATTCAAATTTATTATGTTCTGCTTTATTGATCACTATTTAAAACATGCATCCATTAAACTCTTCCTGCAAACATTCATTTATTTCTTTAGGCGTGCTTTATCAGAGGATCTGTGACACTTGCATGAATTTTAATCTTACTATTTATCAACATTATTTTCATTATTTTTACTCAGAAAATAATACAAACCCTCACAATATGTTGTTTAGTTGGTATGGGATGCCCAGATTCTCTGTGGTACATGCTGTAGTCATATCTTGGCTGGCCTCATGCCATGTGGAACAAAAGTTGCACTGTCACTCTGCTCATTAGGACTACCAGAAACAGTTTTGCATGCAAGTTATGCACTGTCTACTAGGTCTACTCAAAACAGATACATTTTTCATGGGATTGCACAGCTTTGTTCTTGGGTATTTCGCTCTATCTGGTGTGAGAGTAAGGAGACCTGCAAGGGTAATAGATATGCTGTATTGGGATTTTTATCTCTGTTTTGTTGTTTTGTTCTGTTTTGTTTTTCTTTGCTTCTCCACTTCCCTTATGGCTTCCCCAGAGTAGAAGCAAGGAATTAACTTATCTTTTCACGGTTTACCAGTGTGGTTTATAGGTGACTAGAGTATGCTACTGCATTGGGATCATCTTACATGTTTCCAACTCTCACAAGCTCATGAATCTGCTACTGCAGACACACAAGACAAACTACAAGCTTTACTGTCTTTGTGTGTGGTAGGAATAAGTAGCAGAGCAATTCACCTTGTATTTTATATACCCTTTTATTAAATAATTTTCTTTGGATGGAAAGAAATACTTCTCATTTGTCTTCAAATCCTAGATTGCTACATGCATTGTCTTGTACCTGTTAGTATTCTGATATCAACATGCGTAACTTTGTCAACAAATTACTACTATAGGTATTATACTATTCTAGGAGGAAAATTGTTGGCATCTTGCCATATTTTCAGTATAAAACAGTTGAAGAAAAACCTAAAAACAAGTTCCAATATTAATTTCTTTCTCTATAAAAACAACTTCACATACCTAAAGTGGTTTACTGTAAATGTCTTGTTTATATAACTGCATGTATGTGAGAGAAATGTTAACTCAAAAAAATTTGTATAATTTTAAAATATCAATCAAATCTAAGAAGATAATTTTAATTTAATATTGAGTTTCTATATACAATCTATTACAAAATCTAAAAATACGTACAAAAACTTTGACACCCATTGCTACAGGTTTTTTAAGGTGTTCTAGCAATTTATGCCCCAAGTGCAGTTGAAAACAGCCCAGTCTTTCATTTACATCGGGAAATTACAGTGACAAGAAGGTTATAGGTTGATTCAAAATTGCATAGTCTGAAATGGTTCCTTTTTCAAATGAAGTATGACTCAGCTTTCAATAATTGTAATTTATTACAAGTTTTTATCTGGCTGAGACCACAGGTCAGATCTAAAATGTGGTAGGCTAAAATGGGCACAGAAAAGCTAAGTCTGCATTTTCACTGGTGCAATATCTGCAATATTGTACTTCTGTGCAATATCTGTTCCGTGCAATCTTCTGTTATCTTTCTTTACCACCTTTGACTTAATCTCAATGCTTCTTGGCAGCAGTGGGCATATTCCAGGATGAAACACTGGATGATCTACTTGTATTACCTGCATTGTGACTGTAGACAAGATTTCATGACAGAATTCAATTAAAGAGTTTTAGTAGAAGTTCTTCCTTCTACTCTCTTATAATGGAAAACTTTTTGATCTTGTGTTTTGTTTCTGGAATAATTCTGTTCACATTTTCTTCACTGTTCTGAAGACCTGTGTAATGAGAAGTTCATAGAGTTTTAAGATCACCATTTTGATTGAACAAAGTCATTAGTACCTACATGTTCCTGAATCAGGAAATATAAGTTGCAGTCTGGTATCAAATAATTTATAAGACGCTTTAAAATCAAAAGCTAAAACATACAAAATGCTTTGCATCTGTTAAGTTGTTTGAGCTATTTCTGTGGCTGGTACCCATTAAAATATAATTTTGTGCACATTTTTAGTTGTGAGGATGTCAGAATTTAATTGTAGTGAGGAGCATATCATTAGTCTTGAGCATCTGCCAGACATTAAGTTCTTTAGTGGCCAACATTCTTACAGAGCTTTGAAACACAGTCTTTGAGTTCACTAATGATTTGATATAATTTGACTGCAGAAGCCTGCAAAGAAAAATATTTGCAAACATTAAAGTTTGTTTTATGTTAACAAAGCATTCTGAGCAAAATATGGACGAATAGGCATCAAGGCAAAGAGGTCTCCCTTTTTTATTCACTTTTTGTTTCACAAATGGATTCCTGTATGTTATGTATATCTATATATGTATATATATATATGTATGTATGTATGTATGTATATACATATATATATTGTATTGTATATCATTCACGTTAGTTCTACTGGGGGAGACACCATATGGAAAATTACTTGATGCATTTTCATCTTTAAATTATACCAACATGATACATTTCCTGGTGTCATAGAAGACATGATAACCCAGATGGAGCTACACAAAATTTATATTGAAAGCTCAGCTACTGACACTTTTGGAAAAAGAACATGCATCAAATCTATGTTTGATAGAGGCTTTGTTCACTTCAGTGGAGGAACTTCCAAACAGCAAAAAGCTGAAACATAGTCTGTGTCAAAGAGTACTCATGGACTGATTTTGGACTATATGGAGAAGCATGCTCTGTACAGTTCTCCTGTAAACAAAGTCGAAAAGAGAGAAAAATTAAATGTGAAATGACTCATGTAATAGGACAAACCCAGGATATTGCTTCTTGTGTTATATTTCATTTTGGGCTATGATAGATTACCCAAAAGGTCAGGGAATATATCTAGTGATTTCAGAAAAATGGAAACTAATCTTTCAAAAAGCAATTCTAATTCTGCATGATGTAATTAAGTTGTAGGAACTTAAGGTAATTCCTTCTTACTTTGAGGGCAAAATATATTCTATCATAAAGTATTCATTATCTGCACAAATTAATGAAATTACTGTGCTCAAATATTCTGATGTCAATTTATTTCTAAATAATTTTAAACCATGGTTTTTTAAAAGAAGTGGGAAAATCATGGCTCCCCTTTCACTTTCAGGTTGCCTTGCCTCTCTCTTACTGTGGTTCATAAAATCAGAATTATTGAAATGCTTGTGTTAAAGCCGACATCAAAGACCATCTAGGTCCAACCCCCCCTTTCATGGGCAGGAGACTTCCACTAGACTAGGTTGTGCAATGCCCCATCTTACCTGGCCTTGAAGACTTGAGGCAGTCAAGGCCTCTCTTGGCAACCTGTTACATGCCTCACCATCCTCACAGTAAAGAATTTCACTCTAATATCTAATCTAAATATCTTCTCTTCCAGTTTACAACCATTTCTCTTTGTCCTATCACTATCTGCCCATTTAAAAAGTTGATTTCCCTCTCTTTTTTAATCCTATCTGAAGGCCAGAATGGGATCTCCCCAAAACTTTCTCTTGCCAGGCTGAACAACCCCAGTGCTCTCAGCCTCTCTTTATATGAGATGTGTTCCATCCCTCTCACCAACTTCATGGTCCTCCACTAGACCTGCTCTAACAGGTCCAAGTTTTTCTTATGCTGGAAAAAAACAGAGCTGAACTCAACACTCCAGGTGGGGTTTCATGAGGGCCGAGCAGAGGGGCAGAATCCCCTCGCTTATCTGCTGCCCATGGTGTTTTGGATGCAGCCCAGGACACACTTGGTTTTCTGGGCTGTGAGTGCACATGGATGGCTCATGTCCTGCTTTTCATTCACAAGAAACCGTAAGTCCTTCTCTGTAGGGCTGCTTTAAATGTTTTCTTCTCCCACTCTGTGCTCATTTCTGGGATTGCCGTGACCCCACTGCAGGATCTTGCACTTGGACTTGTTGAACTTCATGAGGTTCGCACCCCCGTCTCAAGCCTATCCAGATGCTCTCTGGATGGCATCCCTCCCCTCCTATGTCATCTGCTTATAAACTTTACATTTTCTGTGGAAGTCAGGAAATTGCCCATGGAAGCACAGTATGAATCAAAATAAAAATTTCTGAAGGAGTTGACTATCCAGAATTTTCTGTTTCTACGCTCTAATAACCCAAAGTATTTCAACTGACAAATTAAGAAAAATTCAGAAACTCTTCTACTAGTCAGGTAAAAATCCCTGCCGTTTGGCTCTCACCATGCTGTAATTAGCATCAACTCTTGCCATGTTATGTATAATATATAAGATAGAAAATTCCACCTGGCAATAAAATTAGTGACAGGATGGCCCCCTTTTATCCAAGGAAAAAGACATAGAACATTCTTACCCCAACTAATGATTTAGGGAGAGATATCATAGAATCCTTTTTTTCTTTTTGGAAATTGGAAAATCTTTTAACTATTACAGAAAACTTCAGTCAAATGTTTTCCAGTTATTACAAAAGTTAATTTCTCTTCTTGAGGATTCCTTCATGTGCTTAGAGATCTAAGAATAGGGTGCAGAAACCAAAATGAAGCTGACTGAACTGCTGAGACTCATTTTGACATTAACATGGAAAATACAGTGGGGGAATGCCAAGTCATCTTTCAGTCTTCACTTTACTACTTCCTAGGATGTCCTTGCCTTCCTCCTCTCAAATTATTTTCTATAGAATATGCAAATTTTTGGTGGTGTTTCTATTTCTTGTTCTTACTCATCTCCTTCTGACTGATTTATACCCATCCTGAAGTGTAATGACAAAATCAAGATGTACATACCAAATGAGCCCTCACTATACTCAGTTGCCATAGAACCCAAACAGTACTTCACATATTTCATGCATGTTTTGCAGATTTCATATGAAAATTATGTATGAAATTAGTTTTGGGTTTTTTTTTCCATTAAACAACAGCACAGCTGTTGTTCATGTCCAGGCTGTGACACCCTCTAATTTCCAGGTTAGCTTTTGCAGAATTGTGTCCAAGTCATGCTAGCTGGTTGCTGTTCAATTAATTTCATTATTGCTCATAAAATTACAGAACTGTAGTTATTTCAGACTATTTTTTTTAATTTGTCACGGTGATTATAAAATTAGTTCATTCTGCAAGTAGTTATATCCAGTACAGTATGTCTGCAAATATAATATGGGAATACCATAGTTTATTTTGTAATAAAAAAATTCAGATAGGCCTGGATTGAGAACCTATCCCTAGTGCATCCTTAGTCTATCCTTGTACTTAAAAAAAACTCAACGAACTAAACACTATAGTTTTTTTGAATCTAGTTTTTCACTTACTTTACACTGTAGTTTATATTTTGTCATCATAGTTACTAATGAAACCCTTGAACAATGCTAGACCTTGCACTGACTGCTGCAGAAACCTTCTTAGTCCCTCTTTGTTTATATTAAAATTGTAATTTCAGTTACATAGACCACTGTAACTCAGTTTTGTACCCTACTCTAGAATAGGTTTTCTCAATTTATAGAAAATCATGTGAGACCATAAAAAATTAAGGTTAGTAATCTATAATTCATAATCCACTTCAGCATTTCCTTAACATATGCACTATTAATTTCATCTATGTTGTAAGTTAAGCATGTTTCAGCAGAACTACCTTCCTTGTTTTATCAGTGGAGAGGGATATTTTATCAGGCAGAAGCCTTGGACCATCTGAGCTAGGTAACTGAATTTAATTTATGAGTGAACATTCTTTTTTCCCCCCTTATTTTCCTTCATTTTATTTCACCTCATTGCCTTTTCCCAACTTTCAGGTTTCTAGCCAGCCTCAAAGGCAATCAGAAGTTGCCGCAGGCAATATTCCACATAATCTGGGGGGAATTTCATTAGACACAGGTAGGTGGAGAACAGTGAAAATCTTTCTAGTTCTGTTTTCCTTCTTACTGCCTTCTGTCACTGATAATTAATTGTATGATTACAGTTACCCTTTCCAGTGAAAACTGAAACAAAAGAGGGCATTAAATATGTCAGACTTTTTGACATTGTTTGTCATTAGCCTCCAGTTTCTATAGTGGCATGGACTGATTCTTTCCTTTGGTTTCCTCCTAATCTAATTGTGATATGGTTTGTTCTTGCCCTTTATGTTCCCTGCTAGTTGTATCTCATTTTGAGGCTTGACCTTTCTAATTTTGGGCCTATGTGCTTCTGGGTTTTTTTCTGCCTGTCCTTAAACATTTACCTTTTTTTTTTGCTGCTCTCCTGGTGCTTCCTACTTGAGTGTGAGGACACTGAACAGCTTGCTGGGGAAATTTGCTACACTTTCTATCTTCTTTTGCCTTAGAAAAATTTACATTTAATACCGAATGTAGAGACTTTTTTAAACACCTGACAACCTCTTTTAAGGAATTACTGTCTTTTTTCATCTTCCTTTTTTTTTTTTTTTTCTTTTCCTATTAGATTTATGTCTCTTGAGATCCTTCCTAGGGGTTCTTCTGTTTTAAGGTCTAATTTTCATTAGTCAAGCTAGACTCATTTCTTGCTTTTGACATAATAACTGCTGGGAAAAATCACATTTGGAGAAAGTCTTCCCTCAGTCTTTTTTCTCCATCTTTCTTTTGCTCAGAGAACACATACACAAACGCTGCTGGCCTATTCACATCTGTGTTTCCCAACAAATATGTAAATAAGTTTCCTTCTTAAAAACACTTGCTATACCTCCAATCTTTTTCACAGTGATCAGTCTTCTACTTTTAAATTAATTAATAATTGATTTTTCCTCATTTGGTGGCTTGCAGCAGACATTCTAAAATGTTGTTCTTTGCTTTTATCATCACATGGAGACTATTAACACTTGTTGTCTCTGGCAGTTTGGACTTAGAACTGCCCTGTTTGTTCCTCCTGAACACTTAGTTCTCCACTCCTCACTTACAACCCCCTAGGGAGCTGTCAGGTAAGGACAATTAAAGTCATTACACATACACTTGATGGCCATATTCTTATAGACGGAACATATTTAGGTTCTGTTCCTTTTCTGCTTGTGTTACAGTTTATCAGTTAATGATACTGCATCTCAGACAATGGGAATAGACATAAATTATCCCGCACACAGTGCAGGAAGACTGCAGCTCAATGCACACGTTTGTCACTTTCTTTTCCATTATCTAACTTACTGTGCTTCACTCTTCTCTTACAGCCTTCAGGTTCTAAAGGACTTCATTCAGGTGTCTATAACCATACAGCTATATGCTTCCCTGTCACATTATTTAACTTTTTGACTGTTCAAGTTATAATTCCTTTTGATATAAAAGCATAATTCTAAATTAAGTACCTGATGTTTAAAATCTCTGAAAGCACATCACCGAAACATCTGAAAATTCCATGCTGTTTGTTTGGGATATATGATTTATGAAGCACAGTAACCAGTTACAGCACAGTAACTATTATACAATAGATATGTCATTAGTGAGTAGTAATAATGATAGTGACTGGATGGAAACATTCAGAGACTTAGATAACTGACAAATGAGTTAGAAATTGTCAGACAGACTGTGCAGTACCACTGAGTCCTGAGTTGCTGATAAAATTTTAAGTTTAGAACAGTTAGTAGGTGTAGTGTCTTAAAACCATGGTAAATTTGACTGAAATCTTTCAAGTGCAGAAAAACAAAGCAGAACTCCATAGCTTGGAAGTTAACATCATGCAAAAGCTTTCCTTCCCCTTTCCTGATCTCAGAAAGATTCTTTGGATGAAACTTGCCTGCATTCTATTGGATTTAAAGAAAACCAGAAGGCTAGATAGTATTTATCTTTAGGTATGTCATGAAATACTAGTAGTCTGACTTACAAATTCAATTACCTTTTGCAGTAGAATCCCCCCAAAACTGGCACTTGTTTAACGTACCAGATTGTGAAAACTGAATATTTTTCTCTTCTGTTTTTCATTGGAATCCATAAAATATGGACTCCTCGGAACTGATGATGAACTACATATTCTTGCACAAAGAGTAGACAGCAGTTCCGTAGAGAAAGTGGATGCTTACAAACAGGCAATTTGCACCCCATTATTGTTTTCCTAGTTTGAAAGAACTGAGCATCTATCAGCCTGGGGAAACTTAACTGTTTCCTCTATTGTCACAGTTAGACACAACCAGAACTCAGAAATAAACCATAATTGAGACATTAGTTCAGTGGTTTACAAACATCCTATCAAGAAAAGGATTGGGATTTTGATAATAGAAACTCGATATTAGAAACATGAAGCCCTCTATAAGTGAAAAACAAACATTCCTTTAAAAAAATTTAGAAGACTTCAATATCTGAAATTGTTTTCTCATATGCTCTTTTACATCTTGTCATGTTTTATTCGTTTCTTTAAACACTGCAATGAGATGCAACAGAATTTTAACAAAGAATCTCAAATAAAAAATACAATCTCTTTTTGCAGTACTGCAGTCTTCCTAGTTGACACATTTATTTGAACTTGTAATATGCATTTGAAATTATTTTGGAGAACAGAAAACACAAGGAAGTGTCACTTGCTTATAAAAATTGTTATGTTATACTCTGAAACCACTTTAAACACTGCAGGAGGCATTCATGTCTTACAATCATTAGAGTGATACTGAATGTCTAAGACTATTAGGCAGAGAAACTGCTGGGTCCATCATAAAATGAAATTATGATATTATTATAGTCTGTTGCAAATGAAAGAAAGAACACACCAAAACAGAAAGAGTCTTTTAGTTCCTGTGTAAATGGAAATGCAAAATAGATTGTTTTGCAATGGCTCTCTATTTTCCCAAATGAATGAACACATTCCTTCATCCTGGAAAATCAAGCGAGTTTTATATTCTGCATTGATATATGAATAATAAATGCATAAAAGCTGCATTTACTTTTGTGAGTCTAGTACAAACATCTAGAATAACACTATGAACTTCAGAATTCCTTGATAATTTTCATCATAAAACTGTTCAACATCTACGCAATTAAGAGCACACAGAGGGATAATTGGAAAAATTACTGATTTTTCTGAAATTTCATATCTGTTGTTAAAATATTTCATGGTTAACTACCTTTTTTTAACATCCCTGGGTAAATTTCTTTATTGCTTCAAAAAGGAGAAGGGGATGTAGTATGGTAATTATATAACATGCACAAATCTACAGATCAATATGTCAAATTATGCTGGATCAAAAAATTTGCATGTGGAGTCAACTATCTTGACTTAAATAAGTACTAAAAACTTCACAGCAGAAATGAGTTTATTACAGTAGAAAGCCATAGAATGAACTAAACTCTTTTTTTTTCCCGGTGGCTCATGATTTACTAAAACCCTGAGGTTTATTAGTCCTCACTCATTTTTTTTTTTAAGTATGCCTAAAATAAATGTAGATTTGTTTGTCATTAATAAATCTACAGATGTTTAACCCACTGAATCATACTGAGTTGCTTGCCTAGGTGATATATTTTATTGGGAGTGGTACAAAGGTGAAATAGTAAATACTGGACTATTTTAATCATACTGATGTAATTTCCCAGGCCTTAAGGTTTTATATATATATCATATAAAGCAATTTTTTGGATATCTTTAGAAATAAAAAAATCAAAAAAGATAAAAGAAATAATAATTCTATGAAGTTTCATTTATAATAAGAAAGTGCCTTAGGAATTCTTTCCACACAGAAATATATTATAATCATATTAATATAACTGTACTGTGGCAGTTACCTTGAAAAAGCTTCTCATCAAGACATCCTTATATGAAAATAAAAGTACCTTTTCCAAGTTAAGGAAAGATACCTTCCACCTAGAGAAATAGTTGTGCATTTATCCTGGCAAAGCTCTTAATTTTTACTTACATCTCAGTTATAAATGTTAATAGGACAAAATTGATGTTAGTGGCAAGGTTGTAATTGATTTATATAAGCTTCTGTTTTCATAATTTTAAAAGTTTTGTACATCTTTATAGCAGCACTTCCTACTTTATTTTTAAAATCCCAAGTGTGACCTGAAAGCCTGTATGTGGAGTATCTACAGGTGTGAAAACAAATACCTGATCATATCTGACCCAATCTACCTCTTCTTGCTCAAGGACACAGAAGTCAGAGAAACATTTTTTCTGAGAGTACTTAAGTTTCAAAGGATTTTTTCCTACATGATATATTTAAACTTGGGTATTTTTCATGGTTAAGTAGATCAGTATGCAAAAATAACATATTTTGTCACAGAGGTTATGGTTCTTGTCAGGAAAGTGGGGTACTGTCAGAATTCAAATCCTAATGACACATGGAACAGTTAGAAAATTTGATGTGGCGGGAGTTTTATGTATGCCTCAAAATAATGAAAAACACTTATTGGGAAACTGTCATGTACTTACAGCTTGCTCTTCATACTGCTTCTAATCTTACTTGTACATGTATGTGAAAAAATCCACTAACAATAGAGATCATCTTCTCTGTTGTTAAGCTGTGGCACTAATCTCTGCAACTCAAGGTTGATATAGAACTGCAGAATGGCTGTAGTCACAAGTATACAAAAATATTTGGTTAAATGATCAAGTGAGTATGGAGCTCTTCTATTCTTTTAATATGCAGTAGAAGAACAGCACTAATAAGGGTGAAATAAATAATGTGGTCAGAGAATGTTGTTATATATAAGTCCTGAGTTTGAAATATTTCAATTTTGCCTCCATTGTTCTTTCCATGTTTTTAAAAACAAGAGTACTGTGACTTTCCTTTGTATCTTATGTTTCTGTACATAGAAGAAGATTTCCTCATTAGAGGAAAGTAAATTGAGTTCTCATTTAATTTGTTATCACAGGGACAATCCCCCCAATATGATAGAATCTTTATTGATGGTTGGCTCCTTGAAAAAATTAGGAAAAAATGAAAATACAGAGTTAAACCACAGATCTTTTGCATAAGGATGAGAATCTTTGTGTAGTATAAAAATAGTTTTACTTTCAGATAGCTTTTTAACATCCCTGGGTAAATTCTTAAATACATAAAAAATAATACACTGCCTCTCTGAGTTAACAGAATCTGAAATTTGTCACTCAGCAAATGCTGAAAAAGTTCAGAAGTCCTTCTGAGTAAGATGGCCTTGGCTTTATTCTGAGGCATGTTAACTGTCAGCAGAAAGTCCTTAATAAGACAATGTAACTGAGTAATTCAAAGACATTAACTTACATTTGAAATAACAAGCTTTTTAAATTTTATACATATTTCATTCATCCAATTCTAATTATTTGTCCTCAAACAAAGGAAAACCCAGAGGAAAAGTGGTGTGTTTTTCTTCTTAGAAAGGGAAGACAAAAGAAGCACGAATAGACCTGTGTCTTCTTTCATTCATCTTGTTTTTAATTAAAAAATAAAGAAGAAGGAATCAGAAGAGACAAAGAAATGCAAGCACAACAAGCAAAAGGAGAACAAAGTCAAAGGCAGGACTAGCACTTTGAGTTTACTGCACAGAATAGGATGGGAAGTTTATAGATATGCATGTGTTGAAGGCAGAAAATAGTTGTCAGAAAAAATTTACAGTGTGAGACAAAAAAAGTTAAGCCCACTCCACAGAAGCAGTAGAATGTCCCAATTATCACAATTAGAAAAATTAGCAGACCCTAGTAATAAAATAGTAAACACAAATGGAAGAAGCTGGTTTTCACTTAGTCCATCAGTTGTGAGCAACCTATATGGCTCATCTCAAAATACTACAAATGAAGAGCTATTCTAGAACTGCCCCAAATACCTGAAATCATAGAATCTTTTAATATCCTGAGTGGAAAGGGGACACAAGACATACCCCTGGCCTTGCACAGGACGCCCCAAGAATCCCACCATGTATCTGAGACCATCGTCCAAAATTTGAACTCTGTCAGGCTTGTTGCTGTGACCACTACCTTGAGGAGCCTGTTCCAGTGACCAATCACCCTCTGGGTGAAGGAACTTTTCCTGATATCCAGTCTAAACCTCCCCTGACACAGCTTCATGTCAGTAGTTAACCGACATGTCCATCTGACTTCACTCAGAAAATCACAGAACAGTGAATCTCTTGGTTCATATGATATAATAATTGACTACTGCATTTTGTAGATAGAGGGAGGAAAACATTCCACATTATTCAATGAGTCCATTTAATAAGTTTTCTTAAAAATTCTTGATTTTTAAAGGTAATTTGTTGATTATCCCTTTCACTTTCTTTTTTTCTTCTTCTTCTTTTTTTTTTTTTTTAATATATTTAAATATATACTCTGCATTTATTTTCAGTCTTCCAAGCTTATTTTCTTGAATATTGCTTCAAAATTTCAGTTGGTTCAATCAACCTCTTTAACCAAACAGCCTTCTCTTCCTTGCTCACCTGGTCCACACAGCAGAAGAGCACAGTGGAACTAAGAACAACTCCTTGCCTGACCCTGCCAAATGCTGTATATGTTGCATGAACTACATGGGATGAATGTGTGGGTGTATAAAACGAGAAACATCAAGGGAATATCTGCTTTCCCTGTAAACTGTTTTAGATAAAAATTGTATCAACCAGTTAATGAGAATTCAGATATTTAAATAAGGAAGAATTTTCAGTTCCTTTTTCATTTGCTGGTTTATAGCCAGGATTGTAACAGGATTCCTGCAGGGTGGGGGGTTAGCTTTGCCCCTGATATCAGGATAATTTTTCAAGGTTTTTAGGATGGCTTTTAATGTAGGAAGCTACAGCTGAGTTTAGTGGTTCACTGCCTCCCCTGGGTAAGGTGTCCTGGGAGCACTTGGTGATGTGTTTAGTATTTTAGGAGAGCATTTTATACAAATTTATGGAGATTCAAGGTGAATTCCTGACAAACCAAAATCATTAACATGATCCCCAGGATTGCTATGAAGGAAGACGACATTCATTCACAGTCCCTAGAAAAGGAAATGTTCAAATTTTCCAAGCCAATAAATGTTAATAGGTCAAGTTTCGAAACACCTGAAACAGGTGTGAATGCAAATTAAATTTCAAACAACTACTAATCATTCCAATTCTTATTGTAGAGGAATGTAAAAGTGGATTGCAAAATAGCCCTAGGAAAAAAATCCGTCCTTCTTCAGATAATGTAGTGTAAATACAGATCTTTTTAAAAACTCGAGCACAGAAGTCTGGATATTGTGAAAGGAAATTAAATGAAACAAAAATCCACACAAACTGCTTCTGCTGTGAAATCCTGAAAGATCTCTTGGATGCTGTCTCCTTTGTGATCTCATTCTCTTCAACTGGTTCTATGTCACATAAAGTAAATAAATCTATAAGAATAAATAGCCTCATTGTCAATTTCCACTTTAATTTTTCATCCCAAGTTTAATGCATGAACCAACAGTCTATGTGAATATGTTCGAAGTCCGCCAATCCAGCCTAGTGAGTCTAAATGTAGCTGTAATTTGGATACAGAATATATAATCAGAGGAAAGCATAAATCTGTAGATTATATATCTAAATATCATTTCATATTTGTAACCAAGGGACTACTCAGCCAAAACCTTTTCTGCCTGAAAATGTCTTTTTAGTTTTTTGACAATACTCCAGAGTTCTGTTTTTCTATTAGCAAAGAAACCCTTAGAGATAATCTCGGTCAACCCAAATAATTCCTTATTTGTTAAAAAAAATCTCCCCTTAAACCTTCAAACCCATCCACGAATCAACATCACAAATCCTACATAAGGATCTTGGAACATCCTGAAACCTCTACTGAGCTGTGGGAAGGGATAGGCAGAGACCATAAATTTAGATAGATTTCAGTTGACCATGAAACCACAAGTTTAGATAATGAGTTTACCATTTTTTAATCTTCTGCCAGAGAATTTTATGCTGGAATATATTCTTTAGCTTTTTAAAAAAAATACTTTCTTGCCCGTATTGTCAGGGATGGAAGGAAAGGAATAAAAATAACTCAAAATGTATCTATTATGTCATGTTTGTACAAATCAGAACATGTGCTAAGAACAAGACTTTAACTGATGCACCTTGGTGGGAATTCAAAACAGGCATCTAATGATCATAATCTAAACACCAATATTGTTAATAATCTCACTGCAGACTTTATTTATTTGAGTACCCAAATTTACTTAAACAATAATCCTAATTATTGAGATAAAATGGGATACTTCATTCCCAAACTACACTTGGATTTAAGATACTTATTCACAGTAGTAGAAGGGAAAGGATACTTTCATGTAGCAGCTAGTTTAATAATGGCAATATTTTTTCGCAACATAATCTTGTTGTTCTTATTGGTTTTGATTTTTTCTGTTGTAGCGCTTATTACTGCAAAGCTCTTCCCCTACCCTACTCTCCTTCTGAAGTGCTGCATGTATCCCCACTACTCGTGAAAGAGTTGTTGCTTCTGTAGCATTTCTAGTCTGCTGCAGCAGCCATGAGATTTAGATGACAGACTGCATTTCTGCTTGAATATGGTTTTTAGACCCTTCCCTGATCAAGTCAGAAGTAATACAGAAAACTTCCAGTTCAGAATGAAGCTGAGGGAGGGAACTTATTCAAAACCAATGAGCATGTCACATTGTTTTTTTCAGGAAATCCAGGTGGGAAAACACATTTCCCCCTCTCTTCTCTCTCTTTGTTGTTGTGGTTGTTTTGCTTCCAGAATTGACAGGAGATAATAGTTTGTCCAGTACTATGAACATGGCACAAAGACCACTAAGCACTGAGCAGATTATTCTTATCCCTCAGTATTGAGAGAATCACAAGAACTTGAAGTTGGCTTTAACCTCTCCATAGGTACCTGTGTAAACTTATAATTCATGAAGATCTCTTTAGATCCTAAGCAGAAGACCTAAATATTTTTGCATTGGTAGGAGTCACCCACACAATCTGGGTAAGTGTTCAATGATCATCACAAAGTTTCATGAATATGAGAGGATAAAATTTGCATTTTGGTTTAAAGAAGACTGTTTTATTGACATATTTTCAGGTCCTGACATTCTTAGATTCCTTTGTTCTTTATTTGAAAATGTAATGCCTCATATTTTATAGTATCTGGCATGGACCTATGTCATGGAAGTGAGTTATTTTGAGGTCTCTGCCTGACTGCCCCTTTTTTGGAAAGACAGGATTCAGTTAGGGTCAATTCACAGACTGAACAGTTCATCAGTCAATAATTGCTCCCATTATTACAGCAGCCAGCTTTATATTGGAATTTGATTAATAGCAATATGCCCCTCATTATTACATTATTCCATTAAGTGGTACTAATTACACTGCAACTGCTGTTCAAAACCGAGCAAAGTATATCTACAATGTCATTTAATGAAACTAGATTTGACTAAAATATAACTTCAATGCTGCCTGTATAAATAGAAGGGTCTTAAGTCAGTGCCAGTCTGAAGTAACTTCAGTGTCTCTTTTCATTGTCTTTGAGAAGCCTGTTTTACCATACTCTAAGAAAATCAATGAAATAACAAAAAAGGATTCTTAAGATGGGAGAGGAAAAGAAATAACTGTTAGAAGTTCTGTTTTGCCAAGATCTCCAGATTTCAGAAGATAATTTGGACTGCTAAGAACTTACCCTGAATCAAATTTTTAAAATAGAAGTCAGAATACTTATTAATTGATTACAGGACTATATAGCCTTATAGGAAATGCCTGCTTTTAAGGATTTTCACAAGACCTTAGATTATAGAAAACAATCAATCTGAAATAATTCTATGTAAGCATCCTGCCATATAATAATTTTTCTTGGGCTTTTAGAGTTTGAGAGAGAACATTTATTTGCTGAAATACAGCAACACAGTTGAAAATGTTTTTCAATTAATGTGGTTCTAGTCCTGAGTAATGATGTGTTCACAAATCTTCTCTGATTAGTTGTACTTAAAAGTTTCCAAGGTTTGGATCTTTGGTTAGTGATTTCAGTTTTTTAAAAGGTTAGATTTTGCTTCATTTATGTTCCTGCATTGAGTTACTGGGCTTATTGAAAGTATTTGGGTATTTTGTGGATAACTTGTCTGTTCATGCTTTGTCTTTTGTTGTGATACATCACACCTGTTTTGGTCTGTGTGTTGTACCTTGGAACAGATACAATATGACACTCATGTAACTGACCTAGCCTATCCTGCTGCTTCTTACAATGAATAATTTACTGCAAAAACTGGCTTTTAAGAAGCAAAATAGCTGTTTCGGCACTGTTTATTTCACTGATATTCATTGGGTAAAATTACTCAGTCTTTATGGGTAGTTACCTCTCTTGAGGAATGCAAATGGAATTACAACTGTTCCATTGCCATGGGTAGCAAGATGTATAAGTGAACATCCATGTTAAACAGATGTGGTACTAAATATATTTTTTGTTTTTATATGAATAATGAATGTTCCTCTTTCTTTTCAAAGATGCTATCGTGTAGCATATTTTCCTCATTTTTGTTTAAGTGTCTAAGAATTGTTTTTGATTGTAATCTTTGTGCATTTCCCTGGAATATTAGTGTCAATCGTACTACATTAGAAAACCTTACTTGCATTTAAAATTCCTAAATTGTTTAAAAATTAAGACACATAGCATATTATGCACCGTATATTAATACTTTATGTAAAACATTGCTAAGATGAATCAGTGAATCTAGGATGACTAATTCTTTGCTAATTATGCTCTGTTCTTCCTGACTGAACAGAATAGAATTACTTTGAGTGTATGTGCATGCCAAATTAGAGACATCAGATCAAATTCTCCTTCTGTTAAATATAAATACTTATATGCCATGTTGAATTCTACAGTCAGATGAGGCATTTTGGTTTTGATGTTTATCTCACACTCCTGTGTATTGGATATACCTTTGGCTGGAATTGAGAAAAAATTATCTTTACTTTTTTAAAAAATGCAAGATAAGGACCATATCCTGCAAACATTAAGCAACTCAAAGAGCAGTTTAATGCTATCACATTCATTCAGGAACGAACTTTTCTACTGTCTGGATGGGAGACAAATCCCAGCCCAAATTTTGCACAAATAGGGCTTGACCTTGCAAGCTGGTGTGTCACTCAGACCTGGCTTTTTCCATAGAGTGATGGTGTGGCTCAGCTTCTTATAGTTGATATTAAACTGGATGTCCAGTCTTTCACTATTGTCCCTGCCCTTGTGCAACCATAGCAGCAAAACAACGTGAATCATTTGTGACATCTGATAGTCTAACTTGTCCAAAACCCGTAATGGTTGTACAATTCCTACATCAGTGCTACTTCAATTGCTCTCTATTCCGCCAAAGAATTTATATAGTCTGACTACTTTACTGCCTTCTCTTTTTTTGTGCCTATCTTTTTCTTTCATTACAGTGGTACTGAATTTGTTGTGTCTTGCTTTCCAGGGGGTGCTGTTTCTTTGATTTGTTAAACATCACCATTTAAAGATCCCTCCGATCTTGTGAATTTTGAATTGCTATAAAGAGCTCTGGAATACCACTTCTGTTGCCTTTACATATATGCTTTCTCAAAATATTTCACAATTCTAAAGTTCCCAAAGTTTATGCCAAAATGTTGTTTATGGACCTGTGTAGGTACAAACTTGAGAAAACATTTACTAGCAGGGTGCCATTAACAGGAGCTTCTGGCAGTGTTTTTTTCTGTTTCAGCAAGCTCACTAATTGCAGAACTCACATGTAAATAAACTGTTGCAACCATTTTGGAAGAGGAGGAAGTGATTACCTAGGAATGACACTATTTTTCTGGTATTTCTAGCTGTTGGAGGGAAATGTTGGAGCCTGGAGTTTTGAATGACTGCTTTCATTATATGACAATTACTTAAGAAGTGTCTTAAAACCTTCTTTTGTCATATTAGTTTTTTGCTTTTATGTTCAGAAGGGGTAGGAAAAAAGAGTGGCTTCCCAGTTCCTTTATGATATCCCCAATTTTCTGCAACAACTAGACATTCAAGACTTAAAAGTTTTTCAGCATCTGCATTTTCTCCCCACAAGGTAGATTTTGTTCTTCTTGCCTTTAGTATGGCAGTTGCAGAATAATTTTAAAGCAGGATATTTATTATAAATGCATGAATCCAAGCATTACTCCTACCTTCTCTGTGCCTTTATTTGGCTGGTATAATAACTGTTACAGGACAGCCCTTCATTCTCTGGCCTGTTGTACTGAAAAATGAACAAGTGAGAGTCTTGATTACCTCACAGATAAATCTGGTTAACTGTTGTATTAATTAAAATGTGTGGGTTTGAGGCTATTCTGAACTATTTATATGTGATTTAACTCATATCAGCAGCTAATTTGTATTTAATGCAAACTAATGGGTTTTATGTAAATGGAGCATGTGGCAGTCTATTTAAAAAACAAATTATCTGTAGTTCCATTTCAGTTATTTTAATTAAATTTAGAGCGCGTGTGCAGCAGGGAGGGATAAAGGATGTGTTATATATGAAGTGTTGATGATTAAAACCAATTTAAATATATAGAATAAGAAACAAGTGATTCTCTTAGCAGAAACACCTATTCATTTTCTGACATTCGCGTTTACTAAAAGAGTAGACGCAAGATGAGACAAGGGCATATGCCTGGTGGTTTTTGAACTAAAGAATACAAATAATTCTTTGAGTTATTAATAACAATACTGTGAAGATTAGCTTCACATTTATAAAATGCTTTGAGAATTACTGGTAAATTACATTCTGAACAAATGTCAATATTGGACTAAAAAAACTGGCAATTATTTACTGATTTTTTTCCTAAACTGCTTTGTGAATCCCAGGTACTACCTTAGAGTAAGTGGAGCCAGCTATGCAATATAATGGCTGCACTGGTTGTTTTAACACCAGACAAGAGATGATTTCAAGATTTTTAGCAGAAACACAAACATTATTTACTGGTTTTTAAATCTGAAGTATCATATCACTATCTCATGTCCTATTTGCTTGAATTTCCTGAACCTGGCTGAATAAACAGATTCCATGTTTTTTTACTATTCTGAGTAAATTTTGCTGACAGCATCAGCTCAGCTTCCTTGTGATTTTGTGTCACCCAACACCAACTGGTCTGACATATTTTGAGAAGAAATTCTGTAATAGATGAAAATATTTTCCAAACATTTCTCATCTTCATTGTTGCCAGGCTTTGGCAGGACATTACTGTTATTATAACTCTCCACAGAGGCCAGTTATTATTGTTCATATTAGCTGTTGCCTGTGGAAAAAAGCTGTAAAGGTTAGAATATCTTTTCAGAAGTTTAGACTGGATCTTCATCAACAATTCTGGTATACAACATCTTGTATACAACGTGTCAGTCATCTGCTAAACTGAATTAATGTTTTAGTGTCATCTGTGATAGAAAGGTCAACTAAAAACAACTGTTTGCTAGTGTTAGTCCTACTTCCACTAATTGTCTGACTGTCTATAATTTCAAAAGCTGCAACTGGAGCTTTTCCTTTTTCCCTTGGTCGCCTTGCAAATACTGTGACTTTTGTTAATTCCTCAGCATTACAGGGTTTGTTCAGTTAAAATGGAAACCCAGACTTGGAAGTATAAGTACTCTGATTTTGCTACGAACTAGAAAATCAAGTAATACCTCCTAAAGTATGTTTTATTCCCCAAAGAATTTGCCCTTGAAATAGGTTATTCTAATAAAAAGGTACTTAATCCAGAAACGAAAAGTAGATCAGCACATTTTTTGCCTATGTTTACGTCTGAAGATATATACCTAGGTTCGCACATACAGACCTGATCAACAAGCAGTGTTGGTCATGTTCAACAGATAGCAAGACTCTTTCTTAAATCTATTCCCTTAATGAAACATAAACATAAATATAAGATTTGAAAATAATGAAAGTTTACATTCATTTTTAAAATTCAGGAGTTTCCTCTATGTACTGAATTAAGACCAAAATATTTTAAACACCGGCTAAATGAAAAGGCTACAGATGTTATGAAATAAAAATAACTTGCATATTAAAAGAGTTATTTACGAAAGGCAATGTTCATTTTCTGTCTCTCATATGCCAACAGAATCTTTGCTTTGCCCATAAATGGTGAGCTTATTTAAACATAATCCCAGAGTGTTTGCCCAGCTGACCTGGCTGATAAACAGAACAAAACTATTTGGTTGCTATCAATACACAGGACAAAATGTTGGAAAAAAATCAAAGAAATAAGCAAAAGGTATTAAAGAAAACATAATATATTGACCAATGAAAGTTCCTTAAAGCACTAACTTTCGAGATCTCCCTTTCTATGCTCTCTGCACCTTCCTCTATAAAATACAGTTTGCCAGACTGCTCTTTGTGCAGGACTCTCAGGTTTTATTTTTATATCAAAAAATGTCATAAAGCAATGTATGTGACTAAATCTCCAAATGCAGGAAATAATATTAGAAACTGAGAAAAATTCTCTTATCTAATAATATATCTATGACTCATGAGGTTTCTGCTGGTCAGAGATATTTGCCTTGATTGATTCTTTTCTTATCTCACTGACCATTTCTCACTAACTCTTGCCAGTCTTGTGAGTATTTTCGGTTTTTTGATGGGTTGGAAGATTGGATTGGCTGTATTGCAGAAACCCTGATCTGTTGGCCACAAATTGATGCCATATTCAAATATTTACTTTGGATGATGGGATTTTCTGAAATCATGCATTATTTCATGGATTTGCCAGTCATACCAAGTTGGACTCTGCAGTTATATTTTGGGATTATTTTATGCTGTCTCTGCTGTCTTGGATCCAGACTGATATTTAGTCATGGATGAGAAATAATTTACTTTTTTTGGATTATGTGTGCTATGATATTATCAGAGTTTATGAGCATGGAGGACAAATCCTGACCTACTGTTACACTAATGAGATCACTGGTTTTAGAGCTGGTATACCCCTGTATATCACTGTATAGAAATACTCCTATATACCTGCAATGCCCCTTAACCCTTAGGTAGTTTTTATCTGTATTAAAATATTGTCCTCAGAAAGACATCTAAGAATTAGATTTTTACTTGTACATTTTGTGTGTGTTAGCCCTAGTGAAACCATATGATCAATCCATCTGTATTTTTTATTTTTACATTTAAAGTATCTAATATGTACTGCAAATATATCAAACATATGCTTATAGTTTTTCTATATTTTTTATTATTTTGTTTGTTTCAAGATATTCACATATGCTTTTATATCTTTAGTAGTCCACATAATGGGTAAGAGGTGGCAGTCTTACATAAATATTTGGAGGCTTCATACTTAACGTATTTCAAATGTCCTCATTTGTGCTATAAGGGAAAACTGCTTTTATCCCATGAGGGGCATTTAAGAAACCTGGAGCTTTCCTTTCCTTATCTTACATTAGACAATATGAAAGAATTTCTGTTATAGGCAACTGTCATCCTGACACACTGGAATCACGTCAATTAAAGTAGATCTTAAAATGACCTGAATTGTAATCCAGATGATGATGTATAAAAGCAGTATTTTTGGTAACTAATCTATGTCAGAATCATAGAATCACAGAGTCATTTAGGTTAGAAAATTCCTTAAGATTGTTGAGTGCAAACATTAACTTAGCACTGCCAAGACCACCACTAAACCATGTCTGTAAACATCAGATCTACATGCCTTTAAATTCTTCCAGGGATGGACTCAACCACTTCCCTGGGCAGCCTGTTCCAGCACTTGATGACCCTTTTGGTGAAGAAATTTTTCTTAATATCCAGTCTAAACATCCCAGGGAACAACTTGACATCTGTCCTCTTGTCCTGTCATTTGTTGCCTGGGAGAAGAGATCAACCCCACCTTGCTACAATTTCCTGTCAAGTGGTTTTGCACAGTGATAAGTCCACCCTGAGTGGACTCCAGGCTAAACATGCCCAGCTCCCTCAGTTCCTTCTTGTCAGACTTTTGCTCCAGACCCTTCCCCAGCTCTGTTGCCCTTCTTTGGACACACTCCAGCCCCTAAATGCCCTTCCTGTAGTGGGAGGCCCAGAACTGGACACAGGGTTTGAAGTGCAGCCTCACCAGTTCTGAGAATGGGGGATGGTCACTGTACTGGTCCTGTTGGCCACACTGCTCCTCATACAGGCCAGGTGCCACTGCTCCTTGGCCACCAGGTCATAGCTGGCTCACATTCAGCTGCTGTTGAGCAGTGGCAGCTTTCCAGCCCCAAGTCTGTAGTGCTCTGAGGGGTTGTTGTGACCCAAGGGCAGGACCTGACATTTAGTCTTGTTGAACCTCATTCCTCTGACCTTGGACCATTGATCCATCCTGTCCAGATCCCTCTGAAGAACCTTCATACCCTCAGACAGATCAACACTTTCACCCAACTTGGCATCCCCCGGAAACGGTTTGAAGGTGCACTTGATCCCCTAATCCAGATAGGACAAGAAGGACTAACCCCAGCACTGACCCTGGGGAACCCCACTGGTGACTGGCTGCCAGCTGGGTGTGTGTCCATTCATCACCAGTCTCTGTGCCTGCCCATACAGCCAGATTTTTACCCAGCAAAGAGTGCACATGTCCAAACCATGAGCAAACATTCATGTAGCAAATGATGAAATAAAGAATCACCTAAGGAAGGACATAAAGAGATGCTACTTTTCATTTTGAGTGCCCATAAGATAATAATAAAAAAAAATGTTGGGAAACTTTATGCAAAATACAGAAACAAATAGATTAATTCTGATATTTTTATTAGAGAAAAGAGTAAATTAATTTTTCTGCATGGCAATATTTTTGAAGATTGTGGTGACATTTTCTTTCTTTCAGTTCTCAGGAATCTCTCCTGATTTCCATGCCCTCTCAAGGATGATTGAGAGTGGAATAGCAATAATGTCCATCAGTTCCCTCATCATTCATGGGTGCATCCCATCAGGGCCCAAGGACTTGTGGATGTTAAGCTTGACTAAATGGTTTCTAACTCAATCTTCCTCAATCAAGGGGAAGTATTCCTTTCTTCAGACCTTCTTCCTGGTCTCCTGGGTCAGGATTTCCTGAGGCCAGCCTTTGTAGTGAAGGCTGAAGCAAGGAAGGCATTCAGCATCTTAGTCTTCTCTGCAACCTCTGTTGCGAGGGTGCCTGTTTCATTCAGTGGTGAGCCCACATTTTCCCTTTTGTTATTGATACTTTTGAAGAAGCCCTTCTTTTTATTCTTGATGTCCTTAGCCAGACTGAATGCCAAATGGGCTAGTCATAAATGTGATTGTTTTTTACTGGAATGGTGAAATCATTTACACTTGAGGTTCTTCCATTTTTAAGACGATCACTCACGCAATAGGATAAGAGAATGGCCAGTTGTGGCAGGGCTGACCAGGGTCTGGTAATTTTAAGATACAAACACATTATTTTCATGGTTATCACTGTATGGATGTCATGGTTTGACGCAGTACAATGGGCTACCAGTAGAGACAATACTCACTGGGGAAAAGATAAAGTTGCTGGCACTATTGTTACAACTTGCAGGAATAGTTCACAAATCCCATTAGAAATTTCAGCATTTCTTCTGAGAAAAAATGTATTAAGCTGTACATCTAGTCTGAAGATTTCTCATTTTGGTATCCTGAGAATGAGGTTCTGGTGAAGGTAGGTAGAGGGGCACATCACTAGGGAGTCAAGAAAAGATAAGCGTTTTATTTTGTGATATTGGAATATGTGAGGGCTAGTTAGGAGTCAGGTCAATTTAAAGGACTAGGTACAGAGGAAATGGATCCACAAAGTGATAGTTATTTCCAACCTGAAGGCATTGCCAAGATAATTCTAAGGCTTGCATTCCAGTTGTGTCATTACAGACTTAGACTTTCAGCCCAAAGTGTAAGCAGACATCAGCAGAGGAATTAAAAAAATTTGTGTCTACAGATTATGTTTGATTGGTTTTTTTCAATAAACAATCTGGACTGAATTTTTTTAAAAATTACCACTTGCAATTTATTGAAAATCAGTACAAGCACATTTTGCACCTCATCTCTTACGAGTTCAACTGACACAGTGATTGAATTTCTTCTTCTACACAATTTTCTGTCACATACTTTCGATTTTCCTATGAAATTAATGATTTCCACTAAATCAATATGCAATCCAAACTACTAATAGTTCAACAAACTTTCATCATGCTTAAGATTTAGGGTACAATAGTCACTTGGCACTGAAATGAGAGGGAATAAAATACAGATTTGTTTCTATAAATTTTGCCTACACCATTTTTAATGAATATGTATTTCTTCCACTATACAAATAGTTTATATTGAGAACTGGGTTGAATGCACAGAATAATAATAACAACACCTCATTAACAAAAAAAAATTTCTCTCTTTGTCTAATGTACGTACATATTCTATTCTTTTATGATTGTTCTCTACTAATGCAAGTCACATGGCATTTTTTGGCTTTAGTTAAGATAGATTAAAGAGGAGCTCACTTTGTACCAAAAATATGAGCCATACTGTAATCACAGTCTTCAGTGTGATTTAATGTGGAATTTTGTTAATATCTGCTATACAAATTTCAGTCATAAAAAGGAGAAAAAGAGTAATGATTTTTACTGTTGCATTCGTTTAGTTTGCTTGCTTATTCCCTAGTGAAAACATCCAAAGTCTCTGTGTTCTCTCCCTCACATTCCAAAGAAATTTATGTTTCCATACTTTCCATTTTTTTTGAAGATATAGATTAAAGCTCTGTTAAAGTGGGTAAAGCTCCCTCTGTTCTGCTGCAGTGTATTTCTCAAGGATTTTCAGCACTAAAAATAGTTATAATTTGAAGAAAGAGGGATAGGATGTGATTGCTTTCCTTGATATATAATGAGCATTTTTACACAAAGTAAAACCATTGTCTTGTCTCACAAATTGAGTAGTACATCTGTGAATACCTTTGCACTGCCTTTGAAGCAATGCTTGCCTGAAGACCTTGCCTGTTGGTATCAAAAAAGGTACAAGAGACTGGATCCAGCTTTTCTTTCACAGATAAAGGCATTGACAATAGCATATTCCAGTCTGGTATAAAAGAAATATCTCTTATCTTTATTTCAATCCGATTACTTTTCTTCATTTAATCATTAGCTTTTATTGACAAAGAACCAAATATGCTCATTAGGTGTGGTGAGACAGAGTAGAATCAATTTATACATTAAATTAAAGGGTAGAGCCTCTAAGTAGTTAGACTAAAGATAAAGTAGAAACCTATTAAATGCAAAGTATTATTGATAAAGAATGGCAATTCCTTCTAGCAGGCATATTCTTTTAACAGATTTTAATTCAGTGTGGTGTCATTGCCCCATGTAGCAGTGTTTAGCTTAGGTAGAATACTGGCTTCTCTCAGAGCTGACAAAGAATCCAAGGAATATTTATTAATAATATATTGACTTTAATATAAATTTTATTTCTTAGTCAAGCCTTGGTCAAATCTGCTCTGTTATATACATAAGGCTTAAGACACAAGTGTAAGTACTCTGGTAGTTAGTTAAAACGGGATTTGGACTAGGATGTGTTTTGAGAGGTGGATAGAAAGGGGTTTGAAGTGGACGGAAAACATGAACCTAAGACCCAAATGGTGATTAAGGAGAAGTTTTACATTTGGGGTCACTTTTGCTTGTGAGACCGAAATATTTTGGTGGTATGAAATGTATGTAAAAGGACCAAGTACTTGGAAATGATAAAAAATATCATTTAAAAATGTGCTTTACAATCCTTGAAACATTTAGGTTATATTTGGCATATCTAATTGATGCTGAGCTGAATATTGCTTGATGATATGCTGCTAAAATTTAGCTGTATCTATGCACCCAGTTGATACGGAATATCTTTTTTCAGTTGATTCTCTCTTGTTATACCTTCAGTGATGCTTGTGTACTACTTTCCCCCCAAAACTGGGCAGAAGTAGATGTAAATCTAAAAGCCCTGGGGGACATAGATCTTTGTGATCTATCAGTTAGACTTCATCATTTTCAAGGTCAATGCTGTGATGGTGGTCATTTTAAAACAACTGCAGCTTGTAGAGTCACACTTGACATTTTTCTGACAATCAGTCTCAGTTTTTCAAGCCAACAACCAATCACTAAGCAGCTTCTGCAAAGGTTTTGGCAAGACCACCAGTAGATAAATGCCTACAGCTGCAATGTGAGGACAATGAGAAGAATGAGAAGGATGCTGGCCACTTCTGAAATCAGTTTCTTGGATTGGTTTTTCTTGGTGCAGCAATGTTTACGGGCTCACAAAACAAGCACTGAACAGGCCAAAAGTCTGTGTTATAAAGCAGAAGTATATACAACATTTTGAAATAGTTAATGGAATATTTTTTTAAGTTTTTGCATTGGTTCTTTCACAGTGTTCTGGTGCACAGGAACACTTTAGCCTGAAACCCCTAACGTGTTGTCTTGTGAAATCTGCCACCTTCCATTGCAGCTACTCTGTGGATTATAGATCAACTGTTGTGGGTAGATAAAGATGGAACAATTATTATTATTATTTTAATTTCACAGCCAAAGTTCAGTGGACATATAATTTTCCTTGTGTTGTATGTAATATTTTTACATACTGCCTGGAAATATAAAAAATTATTCTTTAATCTCGTGTAAAAACTAATAGTGTGATTTTTCTGTATGCAATAAAATTTAATTACCCTTCCCACCACTTTTTATAGTTGTTGAAAATGATGTTTCTAGGGACTGTCATACTTATATCACATGGAATATGGATATGTTATTGCTGGGTTAATCATGAAAATTGTAAACTATGAGTGTTGTTTATCACAGTTGATTAGAATAATTCTTTTCATTAAAATGCAAATAAGATAACCCAAAAAGTCTTAGCAATTGAAGTAAGAGTAATACTGAATATGAGTGGTGGTAATGAGACAGTTTTTAAAGCAGTGAAAACAGCAATTTGAAAAGCAACATTCTAAATGATCAGCTTCAACTACCTTATTTTAATTATTTTAATATCAAATGTTAATCATACTGAGAGCAACAGAACCATCCAGAAAACAATATCAGCCCATTAAAAAAGGTATTTCAAAAAGTTTTTTTCAATTTTTTTTTCAAACCTTTCTTGTTGGAAAGAGATGATTTTAGATTTTTCATAGAGGTACAGCTGGGAGGCACTGAGAGGTAGATCTTGCCATGACAAAGCAATTCATGGTTCAATGATAAATGTTAGTTAGTTGGAGTTCCACCTTCTGGAATATTTTTTTTCCTTCTAGAAGTTTTTATTAAAACATCTATCCTTGGCAGATAAGATCTTCAAGGTCACTGAATTCTGTAGTACGAGATGTTTGATGATACAGTCCTGGGTGGGAAAAGAGGCTGTCTTAGAGGAGATTTTCTGGGTAATTCAAGAAATCTGCTAACTTCTCTTTGGATTTTTCTATGATCTTGAACCTCACAGATATGTGAGGCCCATGGCTGTATTGAAAACTTTCTTACCTTTAAGACTCATGTTCCTCTCCTATGTATTCCCTGAGAAATTTCATTCATTGCTGAGTTTGGTCTTGACTACTTATTTGTCTAAACAAGGGTGTGCAATACTGTGTGTGACTTATACATATAGCTCCTGGAATGTATGAAATAGACTCAAGACATGAACGCAGTTTGCATTTTGTGCCTATGAAACAGGACTGGTTTTGGTATCTGATCTAGTGTCTCTGCAGCTGGCTCCAATTGAGGGCGGATATGGCTAAACACATTGTGCATTGAAAGGCATGACACTTTCATCTAACATTTAATAACTTTTCTCCCTCTTCCTCTTTCAAACACAGAAAAATTAAGCAGAACTCCATAGCTTGGAAGTTAACATCATGCAAAAGCTTCCCCTTCCCCTTCCCCTTTCCTTTCCCTTTCCCTTCCCCTACTTTTCCCCCTTCCCCTTCCCCTTCTCCTTCCCCTTTCCCTTCCTCTCACCTTCCCCTTCCAGTCTTTCCCCTTCCCTTCTCCTTCCTGCCTTTCCCCTCCAAGCTGCCTGACACCAACAGAAGCAGATAGCATGCATATTTGGAAAGGCTAACGGGAATCCTGCAAGATGCTCATTGATATTACTCAGCTGAATGGTCCCAGCTGGGATTCTACACGCCTCACAAGGCATCAACACTGATCTTGGAATGAGCAGTAACCACTTCTTCCTTCCAGTGTCTGAGCCATAAAGATGAGGTTACTCAGAAAGTGTGTCAAAGTAGATGAAATTTTCTGAGCACTCTTTGGGCCATCTGGGATTAACAATATATTGCATCTCTTTGGTACTGATGATTGACAAAGATTTCTGGATTTCTGCATATTTGTTAAACTGATTTAATTTGAAAAGTTTCCTACAAATTAGTGCAGTTGAAATTGTCTGTCCTTTTAAGATATCTGGAATACATGGAATGTTACATGTTTTGAAATATACTTCATAAAAAGTTAAGAGGACTGAACTATCAGCAAAGATGGAAAAAGACCCCCAGGTATGTATGAAAATACTGTGAGGGCTATACAAACTAATACAATATCTTCTGTTCTTTACACTCAGTAATTAAATATACAGGATATGTTTTTTCTTTGTCAATTCTAATTACTGTACAAGAGAGAGTTCCTCTGCTGTGCTTGCTAAGGAATGAAGGCTGTTGCTATGGCAGGATAAGAGAGGTAACGTGGGAAGAGAAATGGAGATGACAAATGGCAGAGTTACCATTGCGTTAAAACTTCTAAATGTACGTAACATCTGTGACTGCTAACAGATTCCCACCCACCTACCATTGAAAACAATTCCACTATGAAGCCCTCCCTACAAGCCTGTCTCACAACCATTCCTATTCAGCTGTTGCTGAATAAGTAGAAATGGTCCACTTCAGGATGCCTTCTGTTACAAAGAACAGGAAAAAGATCTTGAAAAGGTTCTGATGACTGGCATCTTTTGCTTGTTTGTGTAATATGGCAGGAGTCACAGGTGCTGAGATAAAGTGTTGTGACAGCTTTCCTTTTCCCATCAATTCCTCTCTAAACTAACAAGCAGGAAAAGTATGAAGCAGAAGTACAAAAATAAGTAACAAAAAGCAGGAAGCAGAACTCTTTAAGCAGGGTTGTTTTTTTTCTTTTTTTCTTTTTTTTTTTCCCCTTCCCCCCTTTTTTATAATAATCAGCTGCATGGAAAGAGTGTATAAAACACAGTATATTATCATATCAGATGAAACACACTGCACTAGTACTCAGAAATACCATTTTAACAGAATCTATCCAGGCCAACTCATCACTGTGTAACAGGATTACAATGTGACTCAACACTGAAAACAGCACGGAAGTAAGCAGAAGAGTCTATCCTGATAGGGTGCTAAGCACTAGGGGATACTATGTTAAGGATTGTCAATAATTATGCACAGTACAGGTACTTGCTTTTCTTGCAAACAGAAACTAAAATGGTTCAAATAAGAGCACTCATTATTCTGTTTATTTGTTTTACCTTGAGCAATTTGGCATGAACACAGTGAAAATCTGAGATTCTGCTCAGAGGCATGTAGGAAAACCATTCTTGCAGATTGTCAGAACTCAACTGAGCATGACTGAACAATCTACTCTGACTGTACATTTTAAACCAGAACCAAACTAGGTAACTTTTGGAAGTCACTTCCAGCTTACATGGTTCTGTGATTCTACTACGAAATGTACCACATGAATTGTATGAAGGCACAGCATTTGAGTTAACCAAATCCTAAGAGGTAGGGAAACTCTGCAGTACACTAATTGTGTGATTTTTTTCCCCCCTAGGGCTTGATAGGACTATGTACACATATTAAAGGAGGTTAAGTCATAGATTGAATTTGGCAAGTCAGTGCATACTCCCCACAAGGTTTTGTTACCCCTAAAAATGATTTATGGAAATAAGGAAAGTTTGGACTCTGAAAACAGTATCTGTAGAATCACCAACTTAAAAGAGAGAGGGAAGTGCTAACCATAGAGCAGAGTTTTGGGGGTTGAACTGGGCCCACTGGACACTGCAGTTGAGACAAGTAGGAGGTTCAGTGGCTGGCCCAAGAACTACATGCGCAGTTAAATTTAGGATTACCTTGTGATCAGTCTGACAGCCAGTAGGACCTGGTTATTTTGACAGACTGAGGTTCCTGGAATCTGAACAATCAAGAACAGTTTAATGTGGGATGTAACTGAAGAACCAGCTAATTCCATGTGCAGATGTATCCTTAATTGAACATCTCTAGTTACATATGAGCAGTATTTGAGATCCACTTTCCTTACTAAGTTTGTAAAAGGTACAGATTGTTCACTTTCATAGCTGATAATTCAAAGATTAAGAGTTTTTCCTGGTTACATGTTAAGGCTATTATTACTGACTAGATAGCAAATTTCAGTCAATTATTGCAATAAAATTATATAACTAATGTTACAAAGATATAACTCAGAGAACAGTGTAAGATACTATGTTAACTTGACAGTGATTAAGGGACAAAGGGGATGGGAGAGGACAGATTTCCTTACCTTTTACTTCTCTTAACTGTTAAATTCAAAGAATTAGCTTTTCTCCTCTGTGGTGTGGTGTCCTTCCCTGTCTTACTTCCCATTTTCTCCTCCCCCATCCCCTGCTCCCAGCATAGATTATATTCACAGTGCTACCATTCAATGTATTGAAATGTGGGTGGTTTCTTGTGATTTCTTTTTTTTCTCTTTCTGCTCCCCACTCCCCCAACTGTAATCTTTCTCCCTTATCCCATGCATCTCCTTTTTTTTTAAGTGAAGCATTCTTTGGCTTCATGAAAATTCTATGATATTCGAGAAAGAATATGGAAACTTGATTCTATATTCTAACTCCAGGAATTGCTTGGACTGCTGCATGTAAGGGAATGAAATATTAAGGCTGATAATGTTAACACATAGACAGCAATAGAACATCATTTTAGGCATAAAATTACATTTCAGTTTACTTGTACCACTCCATGACTGAATGAATTTTGAATTTGCAAGACTAAAATAAAAAGACAGAAACAGGCAGGAGGCTCCACCCCCATCCTTACAGTCTTGTTGTGGACACTTATCAGCATTTCATGTGGAACTTCAAAAGTGTCCTGGCTTGCAGGGTATTCTATCACCATCCTCATGAGGTGTTGAAATCAGGTGGGGCAGTGTTTCCTTGCCTCCTCCCCCCCAGACTATCTTGCTGTTAATGGCCCATCATTGTCCTGCCCCATGACTCAGAGATAACTCCCTCTGGACTATCATCTGTTAATGGGCCCAATCAACACTTGGCCTCATGACTCATTACCCCATTGTGAGATGCTCCACCCAGAGGGAGGAACCAAGCATCCCATCATGGATATAATCTGAGATTCTGAACACCAGGGACAACCCTTCCACTGGATTTCCAGAGGACAGGAGCTACACAGCCACCACTGGACCTTCTGAGGAAGAGCAGACGCTTTTTCTACAAGATCGCTGCTGCCGAGGACTGCAGCCGACATTCTACCAGACTGCTACAACAGGGAGTCAGGTTGTATCTTGACTCTGTCAATTTCAACCGGTGTTCTCTTACTATTTTTTTTTCCCTTTTCTTAAATTTCCCCATTAAATTGTTATTCTGACTTGGTGCCTCCCACTGGTTTGTTTTCAAACTAGTACAACAAGTCATATAGAGTTCACAAAACTGAATTACCTCCCAAATTACCCTTCTGCCTATTTTAATGCTTCAATAGTCCCAGAAGTGATGGTCTTGCAAAGGGGTGCTTGCAGCTTCCTCTGTGACCTAATAGAATCTATCAGCTGGCCAGTTTGAATATGGACAATTCTTTAAGCCACTTAAAGTTGTGACCACCTCTGTGATACACACTTAAGAATATAAAACCCTGAGACAGAGTCTCTCTGTCTCGTTTCCAGTGCTGGGACAGGTGGCTGCAGGCCCCGTGCGGGGGACCAGCAGGCCTGGCCCTGGCCCTGCTCAGGCCAGGCCGGGCCGGGCCACGGCCATCCTGGAGCCGATGGACCTGTTCCATCTGTGGAACCCTCCCCACAGCAGGGCTGTGGGCAGCTGAAGCAGCTTGGCTCCCCCTCTCCAGTTCGGCTAAGTTTCAGCTAAAGCTGCACTGCTGTCTAGAGATCATGTTACCAACAGTGATAAGCCACATTCCAGCTGCAAGGCTGAGGTGAGATTAACCCTTTTAGTGCTGTGAAGAGCTGAAAACCTGAGGGAGAAGAAAGAGGAGATGCTTAAAGCTGAAATTCTGTTGTAAAGCTATGATGTATCAGAGTACCCATTGTAATTTCATGAAGATATGGGGGTGGAGCATTCAACTTGTACTTTGAAGCAAAAGCACCTGCACTGAGATAGGCAGATGCTGAAGCAGCTGTAATTTCATGAGAAGTTTGAACAGGGAGAGATGGAAGCGATGAGGACTTTTGCTCCAAATGGAAAAGGAGAAAACCTCAGTTCCTAGAGATGCTCCCAGAGATAGTCCTAGAGATGAAGATGAGGAGGACCCTTTGCTCCCAGGGAAGGAGAAGGACCTCTGTTCTTAGAGATGAAATGCTCCCAGAGATGGGTGAAGAGAACTTTTGTTTCTGAACGGCTCAACCTTAAAATTTTACCCCAGTAATTCAAGAGTGGACCCTCGAAAGCAGTTGTGGGAAAAGCTGCAAGTTGGGGAAGGGACTCACATGCGAGCAGAGAACCAACCTGGGCGGCTGTCTCGTTGTGACAATGTTTTCATAGCATGGTCAAGAGAGACTCCTCTTCCTAAGTGGACTGAAAAAGGTTATTATGGAAGTGGTGAACAGACTGAACATCTTAAGGGTTGTCTTTTTACATTGTTACTGGGAGAAGGGAGAAAGGTAGGGGGAGGAGAAATGTTCTGAAGGTGTGGTATAATTTTTTTTCTTCTTTTAGGTCTGTTAATAAACTTCTTTATATTCTTTCAAGTTTGGTGCCTGCTTTGTGTTTCTCCTAATTCTTATCTCACAGAAGGTAAACAGTAATAAGTATTTTGGACCAAACCACTACACTCTCCCTCCAGAAGCTGTACTCTAAAGCTATACCACTTGCCTAATAAGGTTTCCTATTGTCACACTTGTCTTCAAAGTAAAATGCATTAGAGGTTCATCCCTTCCTCTATTTACACAAATTAGTGTAACGAGTGCTTTAAGTATATTCTGAATGACAGGCTTTTTGCCATGGCCGAGTGACAGACTGTTCCCTGGCCAATCAGAGACTGCTTTGCTGTCCAGTACAATTGGTCAATATGATGTGACTTGGCTTTCTTCAACAAGATGGAATCATGTTCCCATTCCCTTTGAGAATCTTAATCTAGAGCAACAGACCAGCTGTCACTTAGTGCAATTTCCCTTTTTCTTATCCAACCAGACTGCAATATCATTTTGTTAAGTCTTTATGAAAAACAAGGCTGTCCTCTAGAATAATTATAGAGGAAAGAGGATATCTAGAGGCTGTTAGCTAACACAACCGGGAGCTTGTCACCAAAAGCCCCGGCGTGCCCTTGGGCAGAGGGACGCAGCGTTGGCCTCCACAGCGTCCTCACTGGACAGCTCAGTGGAATCAGCGTGAGATGGGTGCGTGCGCTGGCTCCTCCTCAGAGGAAGCACGTCGGGCAGCCGATGATCAGGCTCGCGTTAGCCCAGAGGCAAAGAAGGCAGGATGGGCTTCTGGTGTGAGTTCCAACAGGTTTATTTGCAGGAGGGTCCAGGGACCAGCAAAAGCCCTGAGGAGACATGGGCTAGCCCCCTTTATGGGGGGGGTGGAGCAAGGCAGGGAAAGGGAAAACAACCAGTGGGGTACAAGCAGAGGGGAGGATACAATTTTTCAGAATAAATGGGGAAAACAGGGAGGCAGGAGTCATAACAGGGAACCAATCAATAACTAAAAAGGGGAGAACTTTGTGGAACAGGGGGAGGTAATTTAGGATTGGGAGCCACCCAGGGGGAGGTAACCTAGACCTCAGTGGTCTCTTCTGGTGACTGACATTTGATGGTTTCAGCCTGAGAGCAGGCTGATCCACCCCAACAGCTATCTTTAGCAAATTGTGTTTAATGGCAGCGGTAGCCAAACAGAGGTACTTTGAAACACCATGCATATTTTTTCTATATTTTATTTCCAGTTAAAAAACTTATTTTATCATATTCCTTCTCTGCAAAACACATTCCTTATGAGTACAATATATGAATATCAGTAATAGCTCCAAGTGTTAGGGTTTTTTCCCCTTCCTGTCTTTATAGATTGTAGGCTTCACTGTCCAGGATATGTGGTTGAAAATAAAGACATACAGGGTGTTTTAAGTGGTAGAAAGTAATTTTACAAATCAAAAATTTAGAGCAGTTTTCCACACACACTTTTAATTTTTTATTGCTGGTTGTTTCACAGGCTTCAAAGTACGCTGTCATACTAGCTAAGGCACACTATTATACAATTGAGAGCTCTGCGCAAACCTTCACTACTTGGTGCAATTACGAAGTCTTTTGTCACTTGTGTGTGTATAGAAAGTGAAATTACTGGAGGAATCTGATTTCACAAAACTGTTGAAATATTCAGAGCTGGCCTCAGACATTCACTGAACATGACTATGGCTTTCACCACATATGAAAACTTCCTGAAACTGCAGATGAATTGTACAAAGACCATGAGACCTTGACAGTCTGGAATATTGGGAAAAATTATTTAAGTCTGTAAACAAAGAATCCAATAGGATGAAAAACCAAGCTGCTATTGCAGCTATGGGAAGAAAGTGGAAAACAGTGTAGTTAATGTCATTTAAAATGTAAGGAAATTAAGAAGACAACAGAAGCAAAAAGGAGGTATATTCAGGCAATAAATTCCACTGAGTTCTAAGCTGATAGGGAAGGAGACGAAGGCAAGTGTTTAACACTGTTTTGCTCTCTCATCACTCCGACATGTTTAAGCTCCAGGTCACTCACCATCTCAGTAATTTAGGATTTCTTTTCTGTGCTTGTGCTTTCCTATTTAATGCCTTAGGCCCAAAACCAGAAAACATCAAATGTTCTGTGTTTCTTCTACAAGCGTTTAACAAGCATTACTTTTCTGCTTGTGTGCACAGTGTATCTCTTTCGAATGCAATTCAAAAGCTTTACCTGTGTATAGTCTTTACTCTTTTTGCTATAACCACAGCAGAGGCAGGAATACAGCATCCTGTGTGTTTTGGACTGACTGATGCTGGATGAAGGGTCATGTCACCTTCCCTGGGGGTAAGCATCATACCAAAATATCTCTTACAGCTGAGTCCCATTGATTCTTGTTCTTTCAAGAAAGATAAAATCTGCCAGTCCTTTAGACTCTTTTCACATTGTGAATAAAATACTAGAATTCTCTGATAAAGCCCCCACATCCTCCACCTTATTTGCTCATGGTACTTCAGACATTTGCATGTTGCACTGACACTAATGGAGCTGAGGTGAGAATGCTCATGTTTGTATTCATCTAAGGCCTAAGGTAAGAAAACTTATAAAAATGGCTCTACTTCTGTAGGACTGAATAAGAAAAAACAGATTTACATTACTAACATGAAATGTAAGATTTATCCATCAGTTCAATTTTGACTTCTATCACTACAGAATTTGCATACAGGTACGTGAAACATGACAGGGTATTATTGTGATTTACTTATGAAAAAGCATAAGAAGTATGCAAGATATGCTGTAGGTCATGGGTCACTTTGATGTCATAAATAATGGACTGAGGTGAATAATGATGCTTAGGTTTAACAGAGGAGGACAAAACAGATTCTAGTCTACATATGAGAAGGACTACTCCGCAGACCGGGGAGACTATCCAAAGGGTCTTTGGTACTCTGTATTGCCCATATCTGCTGCCTTGCTGACAGGGTGTGATAACAGAACCAGACTGCTGTCAATATGCATTTATTTAGTGTTGAAATAGTGGCAGCAGTAGCAAAGCAGACAGTAGAAATTACAGACCATTCTTTTTTATGAGTAAGACTGAGGGCTGTGACATGGGCCCTAGCTAGGCCTTCACCTATATCTGATGATTTCATTTGGATATTTCATTAGCTCAAATATAATCTTAGGAACAGAGATTCTAATGCCTGTCCTGTCCTGTCTTTCCCTGTCCTCTCCTCCCCTCTCCTTACCTCATTTTCTGTCCTCTTCTTTATTATTTTACTCTCTTTTTCTCTAATTACATTTACCAATGTGGTAAAATAGAGAGTTAGTAGACATCTTAAATGTTAGTATTATACTAGGAATGGATTTGAAGTCATCATCTCATAAAGTGAGATATGTAGGAAAATACCAGTATGAGATGTGTGAAAAGTAGAATGAAAAGCAGAGAACAGAAATAGTACCCAAAAACCCAACCAAACAAGATCATTGTATGATACTGTACCATAAAGCCAGTACTCTGACCTGAAGTGTATTAGGCTGAAAATGAGAAGTGGGAAAACGTTCGGGAACCAAGAACGTTATATAGCTTTTCTTTCAAAATTTATTAACATGACCTCTTATTGAAAACAGAAATAATAGATTGGGAATCTAGCTGTCTTAAAAATAGAGCTTTGGCCATGCATAAAACAGTAATTAAGCTTAATTTTCCACATGGAATAGTATTCTGTAGATAAGTAAGGCTTGCTGTTCAATGGTATTTGGAATAATTATTTGACATTTTCAGATGAGAACTGTTGTTTTAGTGAGAAATATTTTATTTGTTTTTACATAGCTTCAAAGAAATGATATAAGATGATAAAAAACATAGAAAATACTCAGCCCTGTAAATCAGCTGATCTTGCAGAAATCAAGAAATCACTTAAAATTAGTCATGAGTTTATCTCTTCGCAGAATCAAGACTTTCAGGTGAAAGCAGCCCTAACAGACTATCTGGATGTACTTCTTCTTTTCCATATAAGTCTAACTGTGAAAATTTAAATAAACTTTATAAAATTTATATAGGACTCCTGCTGGCCCAAAAGAACAAGGTCAAATTTAGCGTGTGCTAATTATGCAAATCCACCATTACAGCAGTTACTGGTGGACATTCATAGCTATGAACAGAACTACGCTTTTAATGCCATACTTTGTCTGCTGGGCTGAGTGACTGGTTACACAGGAGGATCTTAGGTATCTGATTGCAGCCTGTTTTAGTGCTTACCTGTTTTCATGCAAATCCCTAAATAAAATCGCTTTTAGGGTGAGAATTCTTTCATTGCCATTAAAAACATAATGGCTATGGAGAGCTGTGGAAAAACACTTGATGGTCAGCCTTTTGCTGGTGCTATGATCTACTTAGCTATTTCTATAATTTTCATGTTTATAAATACAAGATTGTTTATAATGGTGAGGGTAATGGAAATTAATTATGTCATTGCAAGTGGTGTTCATTTGAAGTGCTGCCTATGAGAGTGCAAGCTTGCTTTTAGAGAACCAAACACTACTACACTAATAGTGTAGAATGAGCTTTTGGCTTACATATATAAGCTATTGGCTTATGTTTCTTCCATTTAAATGTAATTTATTAACACCTGTTAAACGGAGCACTAAGCAAAAACTACATTGCTACTGCTGACCTGTAGGAACTCCAATTTCTGCAAAGCACTTCTGCCACCAGCAATACGATTAGAAAGTTAAGGATGGACAAATGAATATAAGACAATACAGCCTCAAAAAGCAGCAGATAAATGATATGAGTGAATGTGGAACTAATTTTATTTTTTCAGAAATGTTGCTCTACTGTCTGGCAATAGGCTTGTCAGAAGAAACTTTTCAGCAATCTTTCTGTGGTTTTGCCATCTCTGGATATTGCATAGTTACAAAAAAGTCCTCCAGCTGATATTCTTTTCTAATGTTTCTATTTCTTAGCAACCCAACTATAAAGTAGCATCCCAACTATGAATTAACATCCCAACTATACCAACACACTTATATTCCTTTCCCTTTCAAGTGCTCAGCTTAGTTTAGAGCACCTTTTTCTCTTCCTCCTCAGTGCAAAAAATTGTCATATTCCTTATGCTTCTAAAAAGTGCTTGATAGTGCCAAAATGACTTGAAAAGAATATGGTTCAGGATTGAACACTCTTTTGTGCTCTTCCCCACTTCAAATGGAGATATCCAGCACATAGGAACAGTTAATGTGTATGTATCACATAGGCTTAGGACCTGAGACCAGGGGTGCGTCTATGTGCACAATCTGTCCTTTAATTCATGCACATCTGGTAAAGTTCCTTTCTATTTGTCCCATTTTGATACCCATCCCAATATTTTTTCTAAATAATTCAATAGCATAGCCTATCAAATTTTCTGCAGTATTAGTCACTTTTATTTGCTGATTTCTTTTGCAGTGTATCTACACTGTAGTGGAGTTTTATGCATAAAAGACACATCTGCATACCTGGTATTTTCAAAAACTTGTCATGTTTCAGGTTTCTTTACAGCTTACTTATCTTTCACCACCATAAAAGATTACATCATGGGTATGGCTCTTCTTGCAAGCTCAACATCCTCAGCAGTTACTGATATGGGTTCCGTGTGTGTTGCAAGGGCCAAATACCCAGAAATAAACCATATTTCACACAATCCAGAGAAGTTAACAAGTGTGTAAAGCATATTCCTAGTATCTATCCCCACGGGCCAAGAAATGAAGGTACATGACTTGTCATTCTTGAAGTCAAACTGGGCATATGTTTTGCAAACGGCTATAAAAGAATGGACAGTGTTAAAAGAGTTGTATTCATGTGTCTTATCTGCTGCGTAGGGCATCCCAAGTATTTAGTCTTGACTTGATTATACTTTTAGCACAGAAACTCCTGGATCTGATGGCACATGTCCCGATCAGAAGGGGCCAGGTCTTGGCCAGAACCCAGACCTCAGCTGTGAGGGTTTTCCCCTAAGATACCCTACAAACAGGTCTCTATTAATGTCAGTTGGGAAAATTTCTTAAAATGATACATTTCTTGCAGATAACTACACAAGGTTATACAGAACAGGCAAAAGTGTCTTTGTCATCTATTTTTAACTAAACAATACTAATGGTGTTCTCACAGTGCCCAGGATTCATCTTGTAAGTCAGCTCTGGCTGAGACTTGCTGCTCAGGCCTCAACACAGCACCAAGATGTAAAAATTAAGACTATCTGTTCAAACAGTACAGAAATTCAATGTACTGCAGCTCTCCTCATTTCAGAGTACAAAAGAGAAAACACAGCAGTGTTTGTCAGAATCTGATGATGATGTTTATGCATACTTTATCCCCTCAGCTGAATGTGAATGCTCCATGTAACGAGACAAAAAAAAAGTTGAAGATTTAAACTTAAAGACTTTTTAAAAAATTGAAAAATAGTACAAGCTTTTTCAGTAACAACATCCCTATTCATTTTTGATCAGCTTCTCCAGTGACCAGCCCACAGAAGGTAATTTCAAAATTCCACTGATATAACAGTAGTTAAGAAAAGATAGACTAAAAATAGAAAATTAAGAGGTAGAAGAGAAGGCTGAAGACATATTTTCATGCCAGTACAAGGAAGTAAGAGCTCAGTGTAAGGTAAAATTACCCCAGCCTAGAGGTCTCCTAAATTTCCTCTGACAAAGTCAAACTCTAGTTGTTATTTACTAAACATTGCCAAGTTTCAGTAAAAACGGCTTAGTGTGAAAAAAGACCTTAGCATCTTGCAGTTACCTAATAAAGATGTACATAATTTTTTAAAAATATAAAATGTCTCTCAAAAATTATATGATGTATTACTTTTCTTAATGTGAGAAATGTCTGTCTAGAAACTTTTTCTGAAACTGTATTCATCAACCACAGATGAACCTCAGGTTTGCTCTACCATAGGAACAATGGTAAAAAAGATTCCTTTCTTCTTATTTCTGTATTGGTGTTCATTGCTTGTCTCACCCTGAGCACATTAAACTGATTAGCTATGTTTATTAATGTAATAGTTGCAGATCAGGATGCATGTTGAGAAACATTATATATCTTATTTATAGGAATTATTCTTTGTGCACTGCCACAAAGACTCATAAAGTTAAAGCTTCTCAACTTCCTCTTCCATTATTTCAGTAGTTTGAAAAATGTCTTATTTGTAAACTGCTATCTGCTTCCCTGGAAGCTTTTAGAACATTTTAGCAGTACTAATAGCATCTGATTCCCCCATTCTTCCATTTTAGTAAACAACAGAATAAAGAAAATAGACCTTCTGTAGTGAAACCATTCTATTTAAAATTTAGCTTTGAGCTTAATGAAGAAAAGGCAGATGTTTGGGTTTAGTTCTGATTAATATAACAAATAGGAAGGAAGATGAATAGTTACATACCTAAAGAAACTTCATTTTTTTTGCTCTTCCTTTAAGCTCTTGATGAAAGGAATTTATTAATTTTTCATATATAATGCAGTTCCACAAAATTAAAGAGCTTTTGCATAGACATGAAGCTTATTCAGTAAAATTATTCTTGTTTTCAGGCTATGTTATCCTGATCCCCATGGTCCATACAGATGCAAAACATGTATAAAGCCTCAGTTAGTGGTATTGGTGAAATTTAAGTTAGTTAAAAAAAACCAAAACCTAAACTCAGAATTCTAAAATTTCCCTTGCAGAATGACTAATTTGCACACTATCACCTTACTTGGAAGAAAGTTATTTTCCATTTCTATTTTCAAGCTTTTTTCAAAAAAATTGCAACAGGTTGTCTCGGTTTTGAAAGACAGGTGTCTGCTAAGGAAGGCAGAAGCCCCCCTTGAAGTGGCAGATATAACCCCTTTTCCCTCCAAGTTATTATATTTGAAATCAAGGGCCTGTAGGCAAAGATGTGGGAAATAGGAATAACAGTTCTTTACTATATATATATATATATATATATATATATATATATATATATATATATGTATATAACCAGTCAAACAAAACAACAATAACTCTGGCAGTAACAGCACACACAAACCCAGTCCCAGCCCTCTCGGCTGTCGGGCCCTTTCCCCTCGGGTGCAGTTCCGCTCGCAGCCGGCAGGGGCGCTGGCGGCTCCCAGTGAGCAGGGCAGGTGCGATGGTTCCCCCGCGGCTGCAGGGGGCGCTCCGGAGCGAGCTCGGGGAGCACGCGGCCCTGGTGGCCTGGGATCCCGGGAAGGGATGGAACAAAGGCTTCACAAACCCCTGGGCAGCCGATCCCGGACTCTCAGGAACAGCAGGCTGGAAACGGCAGGATAGAACGGCAGGCTGGAACGGCAGGCTGGAGCGGCAGGGACAAACGCAAATCCCGGGTGGCAGGCGAGATGTATCCAGATGGGAGAACCCCACGGAGGCCCAGGCAGGCAGGGCCAGCAGGGCTACAGAGCAGCGAAAGCTCGAAGCAGCAGCAGCGGGGCAGGGCAGCCACAGCTCGGCCTCCAGCAGGGCAGGGAAAGCGGCTTTTGGGGTCCCGGCGTTGTTTCCAGCAGGAAGAGAAGAATGGCCAAAAAGAAAGAAGCAGCAGCTCCTTTCTCTGTAGCTTCTCTCTCCGGACGCTCAGAGCGAACTGACCCCACACCCAGGTGTAGACAAAAGGAGTAGCCAGGCCCGCCCCACTTCCTCTTTGTCTTTCTTAAGTACAGCTATTTGTCCCCTAGCAACATGCATATGGGAGAAAATTCCTTTAACAGGAAAAAAACTAAGACTAAACTAAAACCCCAACACAGGTATACCGTGATTGTTACCTTTCCAAGAAGTACACCAAGCTATGCATGTCATTGTTGTGAATTTACAAACAAATAACCAAAATAAAAAACAAACACAAGATATTAAAATACACTTGACAAAATGGACTGTGAATATAGAGCTATATGCCCCTATATCCATATATAATCCATATATGAAATCTTGATAATTGAGTAAAAATCCTGGTGTAACATAGAAAGCAGTAATTTTTCAGAATATATACTTATTTGTGCAAGATTTAAGAAATCAAACATTTTTCATCTTGAAATAGGCTCTAGATCCCCTTCTAAGAATAGGTTTTTGGTTGATGACAGCTTTACTCATCTAAAATACAAAAAATACAAAAGACTCTCACAGTCTCAAGTAACTTCCCTCTGAAACAATTTGTTTCTAAGAAATCTGGCATCGCTTATCCTACAGCTTCAAATCTTGAAATTTTCCTTCTGTACCAAATATTCCTCACTACTCTTATTACATTTGCAGTAGCAAGATATAAAGGACTGTAAGTAAGTTTTAAGACAAGATAAGAATTCAAATCTGTCCTATCAAACTGGAAAACTGATAAATAATAAAAAAAAATCAAATCAGTGGGGATAATTGCAATGAGTAAAACAAACTTGTAGGCTGCTGTTTTAAATAAAGAATTTTAGAGAGGCAGTGAACCACAGGCACAATACCTAGTAAAGTAACTTCTTTGCAAAAAGGGAAAAGGGTAAGGTCTATGTACAAGCTTGCTGAATTTACAAAGTAATCTCTCACACTTATTTCTATGCCCTGTCTGAAAAGATGTCTTTAGAGAAAGACACAAATGTAATGGACACCAAAGAAAATTATCAGATTTTCCTTGTCTTCTGATGAAAACCCGAGAATTAAGATTTGTTCATCCTAAAGAAGAAAATATTGAGAGTGGGAAAGGAGCAGACAAATAGGAAAGGCAAAAGCTTGTTCTCTATGGTCATGAAGGTATTAGTAGTAATTTTGTGGTGAAATTTCAGCTGGCCATGACCAAAAACCTTCTGTCAGCAAGAGCTGCAAAGTATTTTCTTGTATTGCCTAAAAGACAGCAGCTTTCAAATTTGTATTTCTCTATAAAAAAGTTAAAGATAACATGCCTCCTCTCTCTAGCTGACAATATCCATCTTGCTTCAGAAAAGGACAAATTAGGCATCTCTTGAGAACCCTGACAGACTATTTTTATGTATCTTCATCATCCCTGGTAGTGTGAGCAGTAGATGGCCAGAGAACTATACACAGAATTCCAAAACAGTTTACTATTTTGTCCCCCTATACATTTCCAAAATCACCTCAGAAAAAAAGTTCACTTCCATTTACATTATTTTCAAAAAAGTGACATGACTCACTTTCCATTTTATAATGCATGCACGTGCAGTCATAGGAAGGGGGAATGGTCCAGGGAAGATAGCAAGCTGATCCATAAAGACATCAACCTTTTTCTGTCATGGATCTGAGGAGATTATGGTGGCCGTTGTGAATTTCTATCAAACTGGCAGTGCTCTTTCCCCTGCCCCTTTTGCCAGACACTACTCAGGAACAGACAGGGAACAGGATGAGGAAAAAACTACACAGCAGTATAGCTGCTGTTTGCTCATGTCAGCTGGAAAGCATGTTGAGTCCAGATTGTGACAGGGACAGGAGAGCACTCTGCCTGCTCCCAGCTTGGAGCCTGCTTTCTCTGCTTAGAAAGCAGCCTGCCCAGCGGGAAAACTCTAGCCATGCAGACAAGCATGCCATCAATAAATACACTGGATGCAGTTTAGAATGCCGCACAGAATAACTTGTTCTGTGGCATTAAAAACATTAGGCCACATCCACAGCTGGTGTAGCTCAGTAGTGTCATTGTTCTAAACAGATCAGTCCTGATTTATGTCAGCTGAATGTCCAATTCACACAACATTGGTTCTTTTGATCTTTGGATTCTTGCAGCATTACTAAGGCTGGAGCTCTGAAGCAAAGCTGAAATTTTAAAGCTGTTATTATCATTCTTTTAACAAAAAGCTTTTCCAGATCAGAATGCATGTATAAATATGCCGGATTCACAGGTCTAAACTTACACACTACTGTGCATATTATTAGTCTGTGCAAACCTTTTCCTTTAAATTACCTTTTTCATGAGTTTACTTCCCCAAATCTTTGTCTTATTTAAACCTTTCATCATTAAAATGTAACTGATCTTGTACATTTAGGATACCAACAGGTATCTCAAAGCATTAATTACATTTTTGCATGGATTTTATCTGTTTATAATTTGAAGTTATTTGTTTAAATTTAATATGAAAGAAGGAGAGAACATAATCTGTAAGCAAAATTACTGTGACCAAGGGAAGTTGCAGTAAAGTGTTAACTCTCTAGTCATTCAATTTTGACTGATATAAAGGTGAAGAGAAAAGAAGACATCTGACTACTTTGACTTACTGATTTGGGTCTATAAAGCTGGACCCACTTTCGGGGCAAATTTGGAGACCTCACCTACGGATGGATGCCCTGTGTAGGATTTTCCCTGTTGCCAGGAAGGGTTCTGCAGGCCCTCGCTGCGAAACGGGGCTCCCCAGTGACTGTGGACTGTGGATGATGGTAAAGTATTCAGGCAACTGGTGATGGATCTTTCTCAATCGCTATCCCTTCTGTTGCACAGTAAGGATTAGGTGAATTGCCTTGTACTTTTGCTTGTTGCTAAAGCCAAGCGCATAGTTTTATTTACTGTACCATTTATTTTTTTGTTGCCTTTATATTCACAGTAAAATAAGGCCATTGTTTCCATTGGTGTCTATGTTCTTTAAATTGTCCCTGTCAATTGGCAGAACACTTGGTTAGTAAAAACAACATACTTTCAAGCATATCAAAGACAGAAATATGCCTTTAATAATGAGACGTGATCTATTGAAAGGCTACAGGACCAATTTTAATCTGTTTTTTCAAATACATTTCATTAGGTTTTGTAGTCTTGCAGAACTACATTGAAACAGAGAAGAGAAATGCAAAAGACCAATTAGGTCACCTAGTCTGTCCCTTGAGGGATCAGTAAAGGATTGTTCCCTACAGCGTTAAATAATCATTTTGTCTAATTATTCAACCCCAAAGAATGACCAATCAATTCAATCTCTCAATTAACAAAGAATTCTGTGAGTCTTTTTGAATATAAAGGAGGGTTTTCTTTCCGAAGTAAGTGTGCTATTACAACTCAGTGAAAAAAAAAAGACACCTAAGTGCATTAAAATAAGATTTTTAAATGAAGTTCTGACAAAAATCAGGCCTTTACCATTTTTTGAAGATTCCAGGACAGGATGGCATGAAGCACTGCAGGATGGATGAGTCAAATGTATTACGGTAAAGGGTTTTAAATAAATTAGGCAATTGAGACTGGCATTTTCTTTCCACCTATCTGATGGGCTTTGTAAACTGTATCTCTCTTGACAAAAATCCTCAGTTCTGGGTAGTTTGATTTTTAGACTCTCCAAGCTGTCAATTCACCCAACAAGTTTTGTATTTCTCAGTTTGTACTTTTAATAAACACTTCCCAGCAGATTGAAGGACAGTGTGAATTAAGTAAATACACTTTGTGTCAACCATGAAATAATTTTTTGTCCTGACAGAATTTTAACTGTTCGGTTGGATTACTGTGATCCAACTGAGCACTGTCTGCTCATCTTTCATTCAGCAGCTTTGTTTTCCTGTTGTTATTCTCCACCCTGAATATTCACTTCTCAGTTAAATCAGCATACAGAACAAGTTAAAATGGAGAAGCTATGTTATCTTTAGTTGAGGTGTATGCAACAGCATAGATGTATTCCTGCAACTAACTGAAATTCTGTTTGGCTTTTTGCTTTTTTAGTTTTCAATGTCATTTTAACCAACTCTCTTGCTTTACCAAAGGTGCAACTTTTTGTTATGACTTGATGAAGGTTTCTCTACTAATCAGATCTATTCTTCCTGGTTGCTTTCCCTTTTAATATGAGGTGTGTTGAAAGTAAGTTTTCTAGACATCTGGACTGATAATCTTTATCCTCAGTCCTTAAATATACCTGTATGTTCTTTCCCACTAATGTAATTGGGAATTTTGTCTAAGTAAATATGAAAAAAATTTTCTCTCAATATTTACATTATTTCCCCAATGAATCTTCTTTGTATATATGTATATAATGTTTATAATGTAAGTTTACTAATGTTTATAATGTAAGTTTACAAGCAGTACCACAAGTCCAGGTAATACTTAACATATGGAATCTCAGGAGATCCTTCACTCTTGGCAACTGATATTGTACCTGCATCTGAGAGTTTTAGTCTGTGTTTTACACTTTATCTGTTTGCTTGCCTATGAAAAGATTAGCTTCTATAATAATTTAAATTATCTATATCTTGTATGTAGGTGTCTGAAGAATTCCTGTCAGTAAACAAGGACTGGGCATGTCAAATGGTGGTGAGTTAAATAGACTTCAGACTTGTCTGTCATTTTGAAGGTCATGACAGCATGGAAATTTAGAAAATGAAGAATCTAGGTGCATTTTCATCCTTAGTAGTACTGAAGATTGTGAGGGTTTTAATTTTTTTTAATGTAGAGTAATAATGCTTCAAAAATTTCCTGGGTTTGGCAATGGGTAAGCTGTTGCAACTAGCTGCACTGATGTAAACAACCTCCACCACTAGTTTTAACAATTACTAAATGTGCATTTATTGATAGATTCCTAGTTGGTTATAAATTTTTTTTCTTTTTCTTTCTTCACTGCAAAGAGGATTCTGATTGGTTAAATAAAAGTAAGGATCTAAGTAGGAGTACTCAGTTATAAATGAATATTTGAGACCGTAATCTGGGTGATGCAGTTTGGAATAGACTTTAGGCTTATTTATGTTGCATATCTCAAAGAGACAGATAGGCTGGAATGCTAGAGATGACTAAAACTCCATTAACCCTTGCAGAGTTACACCATCTGGAGACTAGGAGGCTTTGAGTGTCTGTCTTAGAATATTCATGGAATTTTCTCCTTTGCCTATTCAATAAAGCCAAGGAACTTCCAGAGCACCTTTCTTTGAGGCTTACCAATTTTACAAATTTTTGCCATTAATGATTGCTTTTGACTGAAAATATTTGAACTTCGTATTCTATCTTTTTTCTTCTGGTTGCTTTAATTTGGAGAAAATGATAAGAGATGGGTCTATTACTGTAATGATTTTGGCTATACCTTTACTGTTAAATTAAACAGTTGCTGTAGCACATTCCTGGGCACTGGGTCAGTTTTTGCAGTCATTGATATGGTTTACAAAAATACACTTTTTCAAACAAATTTCAGGGATGATTCAGGAAAGAGCTCAAGGCAGGGACAGTTTCCAACAGAAAAACTGAATGAAGCCACATGGTTTGGAAAGTTACTAGAGTCAGATGACACTATAAATGTGCAGAAATATGGTGGAATTAGGGTGGTTTTTAACTAATAAAGAAAATCTGGTGAGAATGTCCTTTGTGAAGATGAGACCATTTATTTTTAATGATAACCATTTTCGTCTATGACCATAATTTCTTCCTTTGATTTCCTATTGGTTAAAATCCTGATGTCTCCCAATAAATCCATTATATTCTCTTTTCTAAGTAGGTTATGTTTTTTAACTGTAGTTTCAATTTTTAATATATTTTTAAAGTGGGCCTATGATCTGTAGGATTAAGATGTCAAGCACATTCACAAATGTCCTTTTTTTTTCTGGGCGACACTTTTATTGTCAGCAAAATTATTGTTTGCTTCTGTCTTCCAGAATGGATGCTAAGGGTCAATTTGAAGAGTGGGATTTGAACTGCATGAGTGATAAAACAATTACATCCTCACAGACTCATTATATTTTCATCATAAGATTAAGTTTTCATAAATTATGTGAATTTTATATTTGGCATGTGTGTAACATGTCAGTCACTTTTCTATGATTTTAATACACAGAGATACAGTATGATGCCCTATAATATACATCTACTTTACAGCTGGAAATCTTTCTAATGCAGTATCCTTTTATCTATGGCACTTCTGAATGATCTGGAAGTCCTTGAAATTAATGGGAAACTGCAGTAATCATGCTGATCAGAACTCTTTCCAGAGGAAATGTCTCCAGTACACAAATAATAAACTTTGCCTACCATCTGTAGTGCAAATGCTATAACAAGGAGTCTTTTTTGTTCGCTTGGGGTGTCTATTATGATAAGCGATCGTTATTTGCACAGATCATTTAAGACCTATGCTAAAATTTAAATTTCTTTCTCCCAAAGCACATACAAATCCAATTTGTTATTGAAAGAAAAGTGCAGAAATGAACAACCTGCACAGAAATCCATGTGCAAAGAAAGACTATTTGGATTCTGCAGTTGTGCTCCAGTTTAAACAACTCAGCTTGATTAGCTGGTAAAATATTAGTTATGCTAGATTATAGGAACTGAATACTGTTTTGCTAATTAAGAGATTCAATTAGGAAGATCTGTTCAGCTGTAGCTTGCAGATATGTCTTATTTCCAGGGAGACACTTGTTAAATGTCAAACAATTCTGAATTAAATTTTGTCGAGTCTCTAGTACCCATATTCAACATCTTTGTTAAGCTATAGAATTTCCTATAGGTGTGTTTCTACTGAAATACAGCACCACAAAAAAGAAGAAAATTGTCTTTCTTGCTTTAAGGGCAAGTTGATGCTTTATTAGTTTTTTTATTGTATAGGTAAAATAACTATTTACAAATTGAAGCCAAGCAGCCCACCAAAAATAGTCCCCTCTGCCCTTACAAAACATATTCTCAATGGAAGAAATGCATGGTTTGTTTGGGCGGGGAGGTTCAGTTTTCTAACCTTAGTTGAATATTGTTTCAAGAAAGGAGAGTAAGCAGCAGATATGTGTTGACAAAACTGAACTCCCAGAAGACTGGAAGTTAGTTTTTGACAGTAAGACCACAATGAAACATAAGAGGGAAGGACACAAAGCATGATGTCAAGTACATCTCGGTATATGCAGGCCACATGTTCCCTCCTTTGAAGTCATCTCTTGTTACAGTGGGGATACTGTAACATGCATATATCAAACCAGGAGCCCCGTGGAAAGGAAATATATATGTGGACAGATTCTTGGTAGATGTTTCAGAGAATGTTTATTTCTCCAGACGCATGGCCAGGGCTCTGCCCAAGGAACTCTGCAGTCACGGGACCCCAGGGTCCTTGGCCACCCCGGGGAACCCAAACCAACCAATGGGAAATGAGACTGACCAGGGGCAGGGAAACCCCGTGTCTCCCCGCCAGGGCCCATCTCCATGGCAGGGGGGAGGAGACCCCAACAATCTCTTTCTCAAACTCTTTTTCTTACAAGAATTAGGAAAATAGCTGAGTTGTGACCACAATGAAACATAAGAGGGAAGGACACAAATTGAGATATTGAAGTAGAAAGCTGGTGGAAAAGTAGAAAAAAATGATTGATTAGAATTCTGGTTGGGAAACTCCTATCCATCATGTTGACTACTACAGATGTAATTCTTTTAAGTCTCTGAGGGACATTTATGTGTAAATCAACTAATGAAGTTTACTTGATTTTAGTGTTATTGTTTATTAAATTATGAAATTTCCAGAGCACCTGAAATAGAACTATTTCATTGAATGAATAGAAATATTTTTAGGGGGATTCACAGACGAAAAATCCCTTATTAAACAGATACATAAAATATGTTCTCATAAAGATGGAACCAACATTCACTTTCTCTTACATTCTCTCTGAAATTTAAAAGCTCAAAAATGATCTCTTTTTTTAAAAATTTTTGTCTTTTCTTTTAAATGTTTGCTGACTGTCTCAGTTCAGCAGCTGGTGTGGGTATGGAGAAGTGTAGTCTTTTACAACTTCAAGTCCAAACATAAACAGGAAGTAGGTAAATGTCTTGGTTTGAAAGACAGTTGTCTGCCAAGGAAGGTGGGAACCTCCCTTGGAATGGAGAATATGACCCTCTTCCCTTTGAATTATTGTACCTTTGAAATTAAGGGGCTTTCATGCAAAGAGATGGGAAAAGGAATAACAGTTCTTTACTAGTATGTATGTATGTGTATAACGAGGCAGACAAACAACAACAACGGCAGCAAAGGCAAACAGAACCAAAACGCAGTAGCGGCTTTCTCTCGGCTGTCAGGCACCTTCCCCTTGGCTGCAGTTCCGCTCGCAGCCGGCAGGGGCGCTGGTGGCTCCGGGCCGGGCAGGGGAGTGCGGTGATTCCCCTGAGCCTGCAGGGGGCGCTGCGGCGCCAGCGCAGAGACCACACGGTGATGGCGGGTGGGCCGAGATGGGAGGGGATAGAGAAGGGGCTTTGCTTTACAAACCCCCAGGGGAGTCGGTCTCAGTTCCCTTCTGGATAGAGAAATGAGCTGTAACAGGGACCTTGGAAGCCGGTAGCTGGAACGGCAGGAACGAGCAAAATCCCAGGGTGGTAGACAAGACATATCAGAAATTCGGCAGCTGTAGCTGGGACCGCGGGGCATCCCCAGAGGCAGGGGGTGAAGGGCTACAGTGTAGCAAAGAAACCTCGTAGCAGTGGCAGAGAAATGGCGGGGCTGGGCAGTGGCCGCCTGGCTCCCGAACAGGGCAGGGAGGGGCTCCCTGGGAGGAGGAAAGGGGCTTGAGGATCCCACGGTTTCCCCTGAGGCACCCCAGCAGATGGTGAAGGGTCCTCTGGTGAGGTAGGGTGTTCATAAGGTTCCAGTTCAGTAGTTACTCTCTCGAGTAGAGCTCCACTCATGGTAGAAGAAAGGCTGCAGGAGACGGAAACCCGCAGTGGTGGCGAATTCTTCCCACAGCAAGGGCAGCCTTCTTCCCCTCTGAATAGCGAGAGAGCAAGAAGGAGCTAGCAGCTGCCCCAGCCCCTTCTTTCCCAGCCCCATTCTCAAGGTATCTCTGCCCCTCTGAGAGAAACTCTCAGATAAGAGAAGTGCAGCCAGGTGCCCTCTTCCCCTGAGTTTGGCAACTTTTGTCTCTCTTAAGTACCCAGTCATTATTGTTCCTTAGCAACAAAATGGGGGAAAATTCCCTAAGAGAAAGAAACAAAAGGAAGAATCCTAAATCCCAACAGTAAATATTAATGAAACCCTGGGAATAATAGTTCTACTCTGGAAGGTCAAGAAGAATAATCAGAAAAACCTTCCTTGATACTAATATGTTGTCTACTCTCAGAATATTAGAGTGAACTTTATCTTGACTGGACAACTGGCTTCTGAAAGATCCATGATTTGGAGTCACTTGCAAAAGGGAAAAAGGAGAGGGGGGGAAAAACCAATGGAAAACAAAAGTTCAGGCTTTAAAAAGCCAAACCAGGGGCATAAATAAGGACTTTACAATGGAAAAATAATTTAAAAAACTGTTTAGTTCCAGCTCAATTAAGAACAGCTTGTTGATAAATTAAAGTGTTTCTGTGGAATGTTTTTAAAGTACAAAGATTTATTATTTTAATTCTGACAAGTTTTCAGGAAATTTTTCTACAATGCAGTATCAGTACAGATTACACAGTGCAAAGGAAGCTGATTGGGATGTAGTTCTATTCCATAAGTGCGACTGTTTAGACTTTTTACATTTGAAACTAATGCTAACTCTCATTATGTATCCACCTTTTGAACCAGGTCTTACAGGTTGGAGAAAGGTGATTTTTGCCTTACAAAAATGTTCTGTTGATTAGATTTGATAGTTAGGTCAAGTATTTCCACAGTCCAATGAAGTGTATTCCCATACTATACCAAAATGTGTAGAAATGCTGAAATAATACTCCCAAAATAAAATAAACTCAACATCGTATACAGTGCTAATATTAGCATAATATTTCCCATACTTTCTTGTCCTTATGTAATTTATTTATCATTTATTTTGCCTATGTCATCCTTTTCCAGAGAACACTCTTTTGATTAGTATATTTTGATTTGATATAGTCTGTGGCCTTCAATTACAGAAAAATCCCCCCAGAAGAATTGGCACACTAAGGATACGAAGTCATAAATATCCCTCAGTGCAGTGATTTCAGTACTAAATAAACTCCTTTTACAGTTGAGATTCCACCAGGTGTAACTTGGAAGACAGGAAAAAAAGGAGAAAAGAAGGAGAAATTATAGATTTGCAAATAAAAGTATTGCCTTGAAACAGAATTTAATCTATTTAAAAATATCAAGTGAAGAAGTCAGCGAATTAATATTCTAATATGATTCTCAGTGTTGTTAAAGTCAGGAAGAAGAAAATACATAAAGAAAGATATACTGGAAATAAATAATCTCTGGAGTAGTCCATGCAGATAAACAGTGATTGAAAATGGATAGATAATACCAAGTTTGTAAAATTGTCTGCAAAAGTTGCATGACAAACTTATTTGACTAGTAACAGAATTTTCAGATACTGATGGCTACCAAGCTTTTTAGCAAGAAATATAAATTATACTGATGGAAAACTAATAATTTGTTCACAATAGGGAAAAGCATAATTTCGATTTTGTTGTGGTGAACTGAAATGATATTTATAGATGTATTATTGGAAGTTTAAGAAAATAATCTAAATGTTAAATTTTCCAAAGATAGTAGCATTAAGCTTCCGTAGCCCAATGCTTAATTTAGCAAAGAGCAGATTGATTGGCACAGATTAAAAAACCCAAACTGGTACGCTCTCTTTGCTTTTTGCATAGACTTTCATACATTTGATAAATTTATTTTTATGATTTTAGATGGCAGAGACTCATTTTCATTAAATTTGTTTACCATAATTATGGAAGGACTGTCACAATAACCATTAAGTTTGATACATTTGCGTGTGTTCCCACTTCTTTCTGCCTCCCAGAATTTTCATTCCAGCCATGAGTGCTGGTGTTCCTTAGTTGTACATCTGGTACAGTGTTTCTGACAGCAACATCACTCCATAGGGACTGAATGTGCCATCTGTATGACACACTCAGTATCTAATGGTTTAAGAGCTAGAGACACATAAACGCCTGAAATAGTACATTTTCCTGGTTGCTATGTTTTTGGTCTCTAATGTACATTTTACCAACAAAGTATTTATTGTACAACATTGCAGCTCTGTGTTCCTGTATTTGTACTTATGAGAAAGGAGGAGTGGACCTTAGCATCCAGTATGTCCTTGTTATATCTAGCTGAAGGCAAAAGTAAAGAAGAGACAGATTAAAAAACCCCTCACAAAATAGGACCACAAGAGGTACTAATCTCCTTACCGGAAGTGCTGATTGTAATAGAAATGCAAAGTGAAATAATTTTGTGAAAGAAAGAGTGTACCAACAGATGTTTGGCACTGTCTATAAAACTTGCAAGTGTTGCCCTAAGCTAAAGTAGTTAAAGGGATGAACCAACATTTCCCAAAAAACCCATTAGATTCCTAATGAAAGTCACAATAAAATAGGCTTTTGTAGACATTTCTTATGCCTACAATCAAGACTGCTGCAAGATTTTTGCACTTGCTTGAACTTCACTGTGATTATGAAGTACTGAAGATGTAGAGCACCATAAGTCAAACTGAGCCTGGTGAAACTGTATGGGAAAGATTTTCTGCATAACTCCTTTTTTTTTTTTTTTTTTTTGTAAGACAAGGAGAAAATATAATTTATGAGTCGTATAAAGGGGAAAACACTTGAATTCTAAGCAAAAAACAAACGTGTTGTTGGAAGGTAGAAAGTTTTCAGATGGCCTATCCGGGCTTTTGCTTGTTTTTCCTCTCAAATTCCTGCTGTTCATGAAGAACCAATTTTTATTCATTGTTTGCATTAAGGTTTAGAGATACATATTTGCTCCAGAAAAAGGCATATGCTCAGAGTGCCCAGGATTTTTCTTAATATACAAGATGAAGAATTCTAGTCAGAAATGCAGTTTGCATAGCAGTAGTCGCAGTAGCAGTCCTGGACTATTTTATTTTTCTAATGACCCTGCCTGTGGCTTATTTTTTCCTTCAGCCCTTATAGGCAATAAACCAAGGAACACTTCTTTTAAAAATGTATGGCTCATATGCTCCTGACTTTGTTCCATGGAGAGCAAAAAATAACAACAAGAACTGAGAAATGTATTTCTCTAAAAACAGCTAGTGCAAAAGTTGCTTATGTGATAATTTGGTAGTCAACATTATTATTATTCATGATATACGAAAAACAGTAAAAGAAAAATATAATTAAGTTGAGATATTCAATGCCAAAGTTGTCAGTCCAGGTTTTAAGTATTGTAATTCAGTGTAACATTTAAGAGTTTTAGAGCTTATCCTAGGTTTTGCCCACACCAAGATAAATCTATTTAGGGAATTACATACTGCAACACTTGTGTAGGTAAACTAATTTGAATATGACTACTGATGTAAGATCTGTATTAAAATTTGGCAGTAGCAAAACAACTGTAGTTGCTCTTTGTCTGGTTCATTTGTTTTGTTTTTCAACTTTTGTGTCAGATCACTTTTGCTCCTTGGTATATTAATTCTGTGGTATAACGATGAAATGGATTTTGAAAATCAATGAGTGATTCTGAGTACCTTGCTCTTTTTGGGAATACAATTTAACACATCATGACAGCAGAAGAAATTTGGTGTTTGATGTTCAGTCTGCAATAAAAGGCTTATTTAAAGTTTCTTAAACACCTGAAAATAAAATCACTGTAGCTTACAAATCAAATTTGAGAATCTTTTTTTTCTTGGTTTTGCATGTACTTAGAAAACACTGAGCTCACCACAAGGTCTACTAGAAACAAAATCATAACTAACAATTCGAACAGTTTCTTTTCCCTTCTTTAGCAGAGACCTTTGAAAGGTGAGTGCTTGACAGGGACATCTATACGTGATAAACTGTTAGATTAGTTTCTTCAGTGGCAAACACTCATGTTGATGCTGTGATCCTACCTTCCTTCTTCCTGCTCCTCTTCTTTTCTCCAAAATGAAGGACAAATGTGTATTGCACTGGTGTGGGAGGTAAATCATTCCTATTAGGAATGAGCTAATGTTCTCATTAGAAGTTTATTGTTGCTCTCCTATGTAATTTGCACTTGTGCTGTCATCCAAAGGAACTGGAGACATAGAAGTATAACTGTTACCAGAGAAATGAAATTACTGTGCTGGCTGAGCAAAGACAGAACTGTTCATTCACCCTTTTAATGTGAAGGACAAACTAGAAGTCATGGTCTGGCTGTCTTTCTGTTGCATATATAAAGTGTCAGTGTGTCGTAGAGATTTTTGCACATGCAGAAAGGCTGGCTTTTGTAATGTCAGGAATAGAAGGAAAATTGCTTACCTTGTAATTTGATGAGGTTAATATTAGCATGAATGCACTTTGATTAGTCTAGAAGATGATAAAACATGAGGTTATCCAACTAGATTTTTTTTTTTTTGTAAGCCTTCCAATGCAGGACAGCCAATAGCAAAGAAATGACAGAAAAGTGTCAAAGTCACAGAATAAATTGCTTCTGATCCCCAGCATCATCTCAGAATCTAAAAAGAGCCTTATCTTCAAAAACAACCAGCATGAATTTTGAGGTAGAAGTATTGCTCATTATTTATCACAGCTAATGATCACTGTATGGTATTCCCCAATATAACAGGTGGCCTGGTACTGACTGAGTTGATTACACACCTGAAGCCACACAGAGCTGACACTGTATGCCAGCATTGGGAGAGGTACCCTCAAGTGCATTGCTGTCATGTTGAAGCTAAACTGTCCCTAGGGCTTGATCTAGCACTGATTATTGGCAGTGCATTTTTCTAGATAATGTAGTTCTTGTATTTAGCTGTGTCAGCTCTGACTTGATACTGGGCCACTGTGTCATAGGCACACCCAAGGATATACTGAAGCTGAAAAACATCAGAAAAAAATCAAGGTCTTTGGAAGTTGATTCCAGCCATACTGACTCACCTGGTAAGTGTGTCTTGACTTGCTCCAGGAAAACAAGGTTAGAATATTTTCTGTCAGTGACCTGTGTGCAACAGAGGCAAGGAAGTAAGTTTTTGTTGTGTTTCTATGTCCTTAGTTTATGTTGTAGAGAAGATCACAGCAAATTCTAACTTCTGTTTCTATAATTGTATTTTAGGTATGGCTTCTAGAGGTTGGATGTTGAAGAGAGAGGAAAATTCCACTACAAAATAGCAGTTTCTGTATCCAACCCACAAAGTGGATTACTGACCCACAAGGAAGAGTAATGGATCTCAGGTATCTGTTGCCTAAAATGTAACTTGTCATTGCTTATGGGACATGTGGGACGTGAGAAGTGGACTCCACATGACTATGTAAGACAAACAGCAAATAAATTTTTATTTTGTTGCTACTAGACATATCCCAATCTAGATTGATCCTACTCTTTCAGTGATGCATCTTTTTATGTTGTTTTACCAATCTGTCACAAAACTGGAAAGTTTGTTTATGAAATCATTCTACCACTTCTTCATATTCCCTCTGTTTTCTGGGATCTGTTGAAATAATTAGTAGATTTCCAGAAAGTTTTTCCTTCATCTTACTTGAGAATGGCACTCTAGGTCTTTGTGTTTGGTTAATGAAAAACTCTTCTAAAGGTATTTGATGTCGAGGACTCGAGTATCGTAACAAATACTTCTGAAAATAATATTCCTGTTAGAAGCTTCATCACTTTGTTTGAAATCTCTAATGTACTAGTTAGTCAACATCAACTTACATATTGTAAGTATTATATGCATAAAGCAATGCTAAGGAGAGAAACAAAAAAGAATAGTCAAGGTAGAAAGGTGAATGGGTGGGTAAGAAAAAAATCTGTACATTTGTTCTTTGATTTCAGTATTTAATTAGGCTTATCTTACTGTATCTAAGTGTTGGTATTTTTGTTTGTCTTTTTATAGATAGAAGTCAGTCTTTTTGAGTTAAAAACATATCAGAATATTTAATTTATTGGGTTTTTAGCAAGTTGCATATGAATGTCTCCGAACTGAACTCCTATGTGCAATGAAATTAATCCCAAAATTCTTGTGTGAGATTGTTGTCATATACATGAGTGAACAGCAGAAAGTTTTCAAAATGAAGCCTTTGTGTGATTGCACTGTTTGGCCTGCACTCTATCTGAAGATGGCCGATCTTGAGGGACAAAACATTGACAATCTGTGGTTGAGATTCAATCCATTGAAACTGAAAATAAAAAAGAGACTTAATGTGAGTGGTAGAATAGTCTGATCGTAAAGCTCAGCCTAGAATCATAGGTTGTTACATTTGAAAATTCTTATTTAGGAATGGTGTGTTCCTAGATTGTTCTTTCTTTCTCTATGATCACAATGAGACTGGAAAAACACACACTGTGCAAATTGCTGACAGTATGTTAAGAATGAATTTGATTCTCTTCAATCTGTGCTCATGAAATTTTCTTCCTGTCTTGTCAATATGCAAGGGGAAGAGATAAGATTTCAATCAAACACCATTTCTTAAATAAACCAGTGTTTGCATTTGAGTATGTTTACCCTAAAGTACTCTACCAATACTGACACCAAGAAATTGAATGAGAATCTGTTTTTCTAGAATTAATGCTGATCAACATGCCTCTGTGTATATATATATATATATATATATATATATATATATATAAACAGTTGATAATGAATCTGCATATGTATCTGTGAAAACGAGGTCATCGTTACTTATGTTACCTTGTTTTGAAAATTGCCTTACATTGTTTTACCAGGAGAAAATGGCTCACAACCAGCATGTTCTGTATCAGTTGCTGAAGGCCTTATGATATGCCTGCTTAACCTTACAACCTATAAAGCTGGTAGGAGAAAAATTATGATACCACTACAGCTGGCTCATCCTATAGAGAGGGAGTAAAAGTTTGGAGCAGGAGTGGCCAACATGTATCTTAGAAAGAAATAAATCAACTCAGAGGAATCTGTATGTCTGTTCTAGAGACAAAACATCTTTCCCTTGCTGGTAACTTTTCCTGCTTCATATTATAGGATTGTAGGTGTTTAACTTCCAACATCCCAGGCAGGCCAGGACAGAGTACAGTGTACTCCTCAGAAAAACTCAGTTATTTATTCCTGAGAAAACACTTTTTCCAAGCTCCAGGAGTGGTCTCTTTAAAAAGACCTTCTAGTGATTTGATAAAAGAAAATGCATTAGATAGTGTACCTATCAGTGTATCCCAATCAATTTTCCATTTAGCGGGGATAATGGGCATAATTGAAGCACTGCAATTCACTTTTCATGACGAAAAGTCTAGGGCACATGAAATGGTGTAGTCATGTTCTAATAAGGACAATTATTATTAGAATTGCATATATCTGGCAATTATTTAGATCAAAAATATCTGCTACTTGCATATTACCCTTTGAAAAGTCAATTTCTTTCTTCTGTTGAAGTTCAATATTTTGGTGCAGAATACAGTCAAAATGTTACCTATTTGCAAAAGTTCATTGAGTTGCTGAGCTCTTATGTACACCTGCTTCTTTCAGGTTTTTATTAGTAGGGATACTAGAATTAAAGGGAGTTTTATCCAGGTTAGTGCTCATCCTCTGGTGCAATGTCCACCCTGGAGTGATCTCTTAGTTATGACATTATGCTGTTTTTCTAAGGTAATCAGACATAAAGATTAAAGTTGTAACAAGAAAAGGTGGACTTAGATGCTTCTCAGAAAAAAAAATCCGATCAAAATAAAACCTTCAAACTTCCAAAATATTGGTAGTACAAAAAAAAAGAGACTTTGATAGGTGTCCTTTCCATTTTCTCACTTCTGAACTAATTATTTTTCTCATAAAATACTGACTTAACATGAGACAAACTGGATTGAAAGTTGGAACTGTTTGGAAAAAAGTGGGCTACAAACAAGGTAAAGTAACGTTTAATTGTATTGTTATTAAAATTGTAATTATAAGCATTAGTAAATATTGTTCAATGAAATGTTAGACACTGTCACTGAATTAATTTGTCAGGACAAGATTTAAAACACTTTTATGTTTGCCTGTCATGTGTGCATATGTGAATTCTATGTGCTACTACAAGTTGCAGCTAATTTTTTTTAGGAGAGTAGAATCTGAACTTGTCACACATTTAATGCTGGAAAACTCACAAGACTACCAAAGTTATCTCTCTCCCCAGATTTGCCCCTTAAAGAAGGGTTTATTTTTTAATTTATCTAATATTTTTTAATATTTTTAAATTTAGTTTATTTTTAATCGAAGAAGAACGATATCAAGATGACCTATCAAATTGTCATCTTGTGTGCCTGTCCTGATACATGCAGCATCCAAATGTCACGCGAAGTGATATTACAATCACAAGGTCAGCATGTCAGAAAGGTAGCCTGATTCCCTTGTGATTGAAATTCCAGATAACTAATAAATTTGCTGCCTATTATGCATTAAATTTTGGACACTTAGCTATGATGTGTTCTCTAAAACTCTCTGATAGTGTAATTACAATGGCAAACAGTCAGCTAGTACCTTTTATCTTTACAGTTCAATGTACAGAGAACTGCTGTATGAAATGAAGTCCCTACCAACACAGTATGTTATATATTTGGCTTTAATTCCTAAGGCATTTTCTACTCAAGCTTTCCACAGAAATGTTGATTACCTGTAAATGTCCACCAGAGCATAAAAAAACCCAGTTCAACAATACTACAGCTGTGCATAATGTTAATAATTTAGGTTAATGAATCTCGTTTTCTCAGTATTTTGTTTGTATTGGACAGCTTTATAAAATTTTGCAGATAATGATAAAAATGGAAGCAATTAACAAAATTTCTTTCTGATGTCCAACATATTTTCATACAACATATTTCAGTATTTGAAAAAAAAAGATTGCTTAGACCTCCTTTAAAACACTATTAATTTTTCATCTGTAGACCAATAAATTAATCTACCCTATTGTTTTGTGGCTCTTAAGGATATCTGGAAGGACAAATACTGTACAGTACAAAGAGGTCTGTCAGACCAGTATAGAAACACAAATTTTTAAAATGGTATATGGAAAATGAAGACAATGAACAAAGAATCCTTTCATTAAACAAGAATTCTCAATATTGGGATAACAAATCTTTGCTTGCAAGGATTTTTTTTTTTTTTTTTTAATTTTAGCAGAATAGCAAAAACATCATTATTGTATTTAATTTAGAAAAGCAATTAAGAGTTTACTGTTCTTATTCTTGAGTTCAGTTTGCAAGATCTACTTGCAAAGAGTTTCTGAATGAAAATACATCTGCAGTACTAGTTAAACAAAGAACAAGAGGCAAGCCAATACATCTAGGTTCAGCACATGAAATCCATGGCATAATTAATTTCCCTGAGAATACTATATTACAAAGAACAGTACGTAACCACAGACTATTGCATGTAACAGAAAATGAACAAAATGACTGACACAATTGCATACCAGGTCCTTTGCTGGTCATAGATGTACAGCATAGTTTTCATGCAGTTTTGTAGAAAAAAAGTAAAGCTGAGTTTTATCTAATATCCTCATGTATTTTCATCCTCTTTCATGCTGTGAAAGGCCTGTCAGTTCAGTGCTGTTTAATGTGGACTCAAGTTTGCAGCAAGGAGTGAGTGTACTTTGAAAGAGTATCGTGCAGCTGTGATAAAGAAGAAACTGGACAAGAGATCCAGAAAAGAGTGTTGGAGCATGAATGTTATGATTTATTGCTTAAATATCTTCATGAAGGACTTTTGCCTATTATAGCAAAACTGTATTACAAAAGTTGCAGAGAAGAGCACCACACCCTGAACAGGCCTTCTGACTGAGGCCCTGAACTGCTTTTTGGTGGGGATACGATAAAGTGACTCAGGTCTGGGCTTCCGGAGAAGAATACATTCACAGAGAGATCAAGCTTAGCACCTTTGGGGTGGAGGCCACAGCCCCGGAGCTATCAGCTACCAGGCTCGCACAGACCCTCAGACCTAAGGGTGGGAAGAGGAGAGGTTTTGTGTGGGTGGTGAAGAAGCCTCTGCTCCGAGGCACTTAGCACCCATCCTCTGCTGTGCAGAGCAGCTCAGCTGTGGGGCCCCTTCACCCTGGGAAAAGCCGCATCCACAGGACAGCAGAGGGGGTGTCATGGCCCATCAAAGGCTCCCCCAAAGGGGTCCCCAGACCCTGCACCAGAGCACTGCAAATGATGCAACAGATCCACAGCGTTACAATGGACAATGTCAAACTTAGCTCCCTTAGGGGAGGCACCTGGGCATTCCCACCTGGCTCAAATGTCTATTAATCCACTGGATTCTTCACTTTTCAGGTGCAGAAGCAGGCAGTGGGCAGCAGGGGACTCTCACCACCAAGACCAGATAGAGGGGAGCAACGAGATGTTGTTGGGACCCTCGGAAGGGTGATATGCTTCTACCTAACCCCTGTCACTCTCTCCCTGTTCCTTCCTTCCTTCCTGCCTTCCTGCCTTCCTTCCCCCTTTCTTTCCCCCTTCCTTCCCCCTTGCCTTCCACCCTTCCTCTTGTTTATTCTTGTTTATCCTATTCTTTTTCCATCTGTTCATGCTGAGGGCTTCCTGTACTGCATCTACTTATATATTGTGACTGTGGATTGGAGATATGGATAGATATATCCAGTTTTTCATATGTGCCTCTAATTTATATACCGATATTTCCATCTTCAATAAAACATATACCAGCAGCTACAAATGTGTCAAGAGGTATAAGAGATATATATTCACTTATCCCTCGTATAAATAGATAAGTCACAGTGATGCAAAATATGATCCATCACAGCTACCTATCTAAACTTTCAGGTCAGAAATAGACTACTGTGAAATTGCAGTGATAGCAATGAAATGCTGTTTTTTGAAAAATATCTATTGATGATGATACACAGTGGATATAAGACTTTGCTAGTATTCTGCTGTGGAAGACAACTTTATTTTGAAATGAAAATAAAAAAACCCACAATGAATAAATCAGGATAAAAAAATTATATTCATGTTATCATACTGGCTTTAACAAGGTTGAATCATATCAAGTTCAGAAAATATCTTTAATAAGAATATTTTATTTGCTTAATCACTTTTCAGAAAAAAGCCCTTCTGGACAGCATGACCTACTAACTGAACTACAACTCTAGGGTTTCAGTTTCAGAATTAAACCTTCAGCTGGCTGCAATGCCAAATAAAAAGCAAATGTCTGTGTATGATGTTTTTATACTATGCTGAAGGTACAGCTTCCTCTGTAGATTTGCACACTAAAACAAAAGTAACACAGAGACATTTACTCTGGGGGCACTGTTACAGTGAGAGATTTTAGAGTAATAGAAAAAACAGCTCTTCAGAACATCTAAGTCCTGTTCAAAAGAAAAGTAAAACATTAATGAATGGTTGTGTACCCTGTAAGGAAGTGTTTGGGGATAAAGCAGCTACATGAGCTAATAGTGAACAGATGTATGGAATTTCTCTTGTGTTAGCTGACTGCTTAAAGAAGAAGGTAAAAACTATTTTTTGTTCAACAACTTCAGAATGCATGAAGCTATATTTTGGTTTTGCTGGTTTTCTGAATCCATTTATTGCATCACTTAGATCTATCAGAATCCACTTCAGAAACATGAAAGAAATCAATGTTAACTCCCTCAGAGTTAGCATTTTATTTGGAACAGTAGTGTATTTTGAAGTGAATCTCTCAATCATTTCCAGTTACTGGGAGTTTTTTCCATTCACAAAACTTTGGTGTGCATGAAGTAAAGAATTCTTAAAGATTCTTAAAGAAACTGCTGAAACTGCAAACCTTGTTCCAGGTGTGCACCAGATGTGTTCCAGTGTTTCACTGTAATTTGAGGGTTCGACTGTTTTTTTGGACAATATTGCTACACTTATACAGTGTGCTGTACCAGGAGACCAGACTAAATGTGTCTGAAGAAAAGGCCATGAGCTGTAAATAATGTAGTTGAGGCAGGCACCAGCTGCTTCAACATACTGATCTCCTTCAATTTCACTGAAGTAATGTAAACATAACACAGATACCCCAGGATTACTCAAGACAGTTCTAGGTAACTAAATAAACCAGGCAGTGAACTATAGATTGAGGTACAGTTAAAATTTCTGCCATTAATAACATCCCAAGTATTCCGGTATTGGGATAATATGTCTGGGATGGCCAGATTCACTCCACGTAATTGCAAAATGAGTTTGAAGATCACACATCAGAAATACATGAATGGAATCAAGTCTGAGTGTCTGAAGAATATATTTAATATGTTAGCATCATTACTTTATAGATGGCATAAATCACTCTGTGATAAATTCACTGCTGCATTTTAGGTAATATTTCAGTTTTAGAGTAGTGGCCCCAGAGATTAGAAGACTTTACACCAGCAAAACCTCAGTATAGTGGGTGATTCTGCATCCTGGCAATGAACAACACACGCTCAAATTTGGTATTTGTAGGAGTGAGAACATATTTGGGCTCAAAATACTTAAGATTGACTCTTTTGTCATCCAGTATCAAATGCAGTTATGTTTTGTGAAGTGGATCAGGGCCTCCTGAAATGAGAGTTGAGACCACCAATACCATTATGTTCAAATGGGAAGCAGTCATCAGATGGTAACAATTTTGACAACTGCCAATGAATATGAAAAGATTTCCGTGTGCTAAACTGTCTGATATTATTAATCTTTTGAGCCATCATGTCTCAGAAGTGGCTTCATTGTAGCTTTAACAGTATTAGTTTTGCACCAAGCTAAAGATCTTTATTTTTGTTAGCTGAGATCATATATATTTTCAGGATTTAATTTTCAGTATGAATAGTCTTTTTTTTTCTGTTTTGTTTTTTTCAGAAAACAGGTTTAAGTATAGCTATGAAAGGAACAGTGTCATGAAAGAAAATAGAAATTATTTTCCTAAAATCAAGAATTGGAATCCTTCTAATAGGTGTGAAGAAGAAGAATATAGCTCTCCTATTATTTTCTGTATAATTTTTTTTCTATGTTTTCAAAAGGAGGTTTAAGTTAGGGGTGGAGACTGGAAGGACTGAGATCTCTACCTTACGAACTTGTTATGAACAGAAGTAAGAGTTAAGTCTTTCTGAAATGAAAAATGTTGTAATTTGTTCCACACTAATGGGAAGAAATGTAAAATATGATTATGACACAACCTTCACAGATTGAATTAGTGACAGATTAATGAAGAGAAAAAGAAATGCATTGTGGGAATCGTGAACCCATGACAGCTATGTCATCGTTTTTGGGAAACTCACAAGTGATGTCTCCCCAGGAGACTAGGATAAGAGTGTGATTAGCTCAGCATTGCTTTTCTTTCCCCTACACTATAGTCTTTAAAATAATTAAAGAATAATGCCTGAATCCCATCTGAATGGCTTTTAAAGTTTAACTTCCTGAAGCTATTCACTGAGCTGCTCTTTTAAAGGAGACTGAACAGATCTGCACAACTAATTGAGGAGTAGTCACTGATACTCCTCTCCCATATCAACACCAATTAAGTCTGCTTACAGTACATACATATTATTTTACTAGGGACAGAATTTTTAATCTGGTCAGGTCTTTCTGTGTGTGCAGGAATGCATTTTTGCCAGTAAGACTTCAAATCTTGCTCATGATCCTGAATGACAAAAATTGACATGGTTATTGTTTAGTCATGAGAGTTGTAAATATTCTGTTCTTTGCTAGAGTAATTTTGTTTCATTAGCCTATACAAAAAACAAAGCATAATAAGACAATGTTGCTTGGTATGTATTTACATTAGTGTTATAAGGATCTGACAATTTGTGGGAGCTGGTGAGAAGAGACCAGTGAGTGAGTGAGGAAAAAGCATCAGATTCCTTTTTGTGATGGGAGCTTCAGTGAAGGTAACTTTTCCCAGTTGGCTTAGTAGCTCGCATACTAGATTAAAGGGGATTTTTTTAGGCACTAATCTTCAAGGAAGTACTAGTGCATGAACAAGTATCACTATATTAGTCAGATTTTTATTTAGATGCTAGCAAACAAAACAAACTGTGAATACAAAGATGAAAGAAAATGCCTACTTTAGGAAGTTTGGAAACAAGTAAGAGAAGAGACTGAAATATTCTATGTTTGCACATTCTAGCCAAGTAAACCCTCAGTATTTTTGGTTGATTTCAGTTAACTGCATAAACACCATAAGCTTGCTGTACTAGTTAGTATTTGCCACTCCTACCACAGAGAGTCACTAACACAACTGAGAGAAAGACCTGCTTTCTTCATCAAGGCCATTTTTTTACACCATTATGATGTGGCCAATAAGGCGGACAAACAGATGAGATTTTAGGCTTTTATCTGAAGTCATTCCTTGGCCTAACAGGACCTGAGTAGAAAACAGTTCAAATTTTGCAGGTTTCCTTACATATCTGATGCAGAAGGCAATGAAATCACATTGAATCATACACAGAAAATACACATTGAAATCATACACAGACAAAAGTATTAATTATAGCAATTTTTGCATCTGTACCACCCGAAAATAAGGTTAGCCTATGTTAATAACCTTTTTTTTTTGCATGAAAGCTCATTACTTTGATGGCAGCAGTGACAGAAACAGACTGGTGTGTAATAACGTGTCATGCAGTCTCAGAATACTGGACATGAATTACTTCTGAAGCATGCATTTTTTCCATTAAAAAAAAAAATCTATTTTTGTATGCCTGAAATTCAATATTTCCATTCGAACCAGAGGTGGACATATTTTAGATGATGTCGGTATTATAGACTTTATCATTTTAATGTATACAAAAGTAGCTAGGTTTTATCTGCTGATTTTTATAACTAGTGCCGGAAACTTTATTATTATCAATTTAAAAAGTCCACTACCAGCTAGGTTCCTGATTTCAGAAATCTTGCTGTGTTTAAAAATTAAAGTCTGTGTTGTAATTTTCGGGAACAGTGCTGATCAGTAGTGGTAATAAGCTAATGTTGGATTGAACTAACTGCAATAACAGTAATGTAAAAGCATTTTTAAAATTTCTGTAAAGATTTATCCAGTTATAAGGTAAAGTTTTGCTTAAAAAAAGTTTAAGTAATTTACAAATTATGCTCAAACAGTATTCTGACAAAGGATTTACTATTCAAATCATCCTAGATGATGTAGGGTGAACTTATACACCATCTTAAACATTCAAGATAGTCTAAGCACTTATACTGCTTTATGATGGCATAAGTGTTTAAATTGCTTAAAATCCTCAGAGAAGTGTATGGTTTTAAGGCACATTAAGTCCTCTGGTGCCATAATTGCCTAAAGCACCTCAGATTTTTCAAATGGCATAAACTTACAAATCATCTTAAATGATATTTGGCATGGCATAAGGGCTTAGACTACTCTGTGGAGTTATAAATGCTGAAATGGCTAGTAGACTACTATGACAAATGTTTGCTTTTGAATTTACGTAACTTCTTAGAAACTGTTTAGTCATGAAGAGAATACTAAGGATCTAATCCTGATGAAGCATTATATGCAGTGCCATAGCTAGATCTTTAGTCATACAGCAGGATGCTGTAGACATTTGCTGAAGTGCATCCCTAAAAAACATCTCCAGAATTGCACATAACTCCTGTGTCTGCCTCTTACTGCAGCAGCCAGTCTTTGCTGAACAGCCCAAATCACAAAAGGCCATGATGCTTGACCTTATGCATGACCACATTAGTTTCACCTGCTGTAAAATCACTTTCCATTCCCATGTGCAGGGAAAGAATCTTACCTGTGCACCCAGAACCCACAAGTCATCACAGAGGTGAGCAGAGGTTTGTGGCAAATGAAGAAGGATGAAAGATCTTGTGCCCCCTTTACACAAGGTGCCAGGTAGGCTGCCCATTTCTCTGTTAGCTGGTATGAGTTATGAGAGGTTCCGTGGTTCCTCAAAATGCAGCTGCAATGGTTATATCTGCCCATCCTCCCTTGGCAGCACTCCAAGACTACTCTTGTGTTCTGTCATTGCAAGGAGTTGTACACAAAGGGAAACGAACCCCTGATGCCCTCTTTCTACTCTCAGTATTTCTTCTTGTAACAAAGCACAGCTTGTCTGACTCAGTTGCTAAGTGTGGATGAAGTTGCTCTAAGAAAAAAAATGAATACGTGTGTTCTTTGCAAGAGTGTGAGGCGAAAGGAATAAGAAGTCAATAGAACATATGCGTTTAGTCTGTCTGCAGGGTTTCTTCCATTCCATGATTTTGGGCTCAACGGTGAGCTTGTGAATGAGGAATCAGACCTTTTATCCTTAAACAAAGAAAATAAATGTCTTTGTCAAAGGATTTAGGGCTTCATTATTTGTCCTTGTTTTGTTACCAAATGCAAATTATTCTGTACTGAGATGTCCTTGGTTATGATTGCTACAGCACCTCACTACATATTAAAGTTCTCTTCCTGCACATATACAACATGGACGACTTTGTCTCCATCAGGATAAGTTTGATTAAAGTTACTTTGATAAAGTAACAATCCCTGCCAATCAGCATGTATAATCTGAAGGTGATTTTTAACTTTTGTGAAAGAACTCTGAAAATTTATTTGGATTGTAAGCTCCTATCTGGGGCTGGACCCTCCTATGCTGTAATTTTATTGACAGTAAAGCAGGATCAAAATATCTTCATCATAAAGAGGCACTAATTTTGAGCTCTATTTTGATCACTTAATAAAGTACATACTAATTGAAAGGAGTATGAAGCTGTGCAAAGACCAGTAAAATTCTGTTCTCTAGAAAAGTGGGTTATTCTAATTTAATGTAGGCACCGGCTTCAGAAAGTAGTGACCCTTAACTGCTCCTCCTCAGGAGCAGCTCAGAGAGGTGTTGCAACTAAGCAACAACCAGATTGTACTGGTTGATCAAATGATCACCTACCTCTGCCAGCTTGTTATGAGACAGTTCTGGTTTCTAGGAATTTTAAGGTGAAGTCGTAAGATCTCATGTAGTTGGCAAAAGAGCCATGTTCCCTATCCCTCCCTGTTACTGATCTGCTGACTGGATTTGGAAGAGTGTGTGTGCGTATGCATATTTTTTCACCGTATTCTTCCATTTTTTTGGATATTCCTTCCTTTTAAGTCTAAGTTTTCCAGTTGGCCTCTTGACAGACCATCCTAGCTACACAGACTTAGTAACAGATAATATAATTTTATCGATACCTTATTGTGGATTAATCTGAAGTCTGCTTTACAACATTATCTGTACCAGATACTTTCAGATATAACAGTGAATATACCAGTTAGATAACAGTTCTGCTCAGATTTTCCTCACCTATCATTTATTTTATTAGAAATATTAGAAAAAAAAGTGTCAGAATGCATAGGATAATATTTTACAAATATTAATCATAATCAAATGGGGAATCAAAGCAGCTGACTTTAAACAATGAGTGCTAGTACATTAGTAAAAATTTAGGGGACTAAAAATATATCATTTATACTTTTGGTGAGTGGGTGCTACTCAGTCCCTTTCAGCTAAGACTCTGCTTGAATCATTGATTTTCCGATTGGCTAAAAAAATAAAATAGCTTTAGATTAGGCAAATTTAATTTGTTGAGAAATTTTAACTGAAGGAAATAATCAGTTTTGGTTGAAATAAACATTTCTTTTTGTCTTGGAGCATTTCTAAAAATAAGAAAATGAAGTGCCACTCTTCAAATAATCACTGTGTAGTCAGTTCAGGGAGACCACCCTAAATTTAATCCAAGTGAATTTAATGAAAGCACTGTGAATTTTTCAAGGGATGCTCACTTGAGTTTGTAATCAGCCTTCTCCTACAAAAATAATGTTGCAAGTGATGATATGCATGGTTTAAGCAAGTGAGAGGATTAAAATAACACTGGCTTTAACACCTTCTTATAACTCTTCAAAATGTCAGGTCAACCAAGAGCATTTGGTTTTGAGAGGAGAAGTCTCGTAAACAGTTTTTCTTTCCATAGCTCAGTACTTTGGATCCAATGCAAACTACCACGTTTGTAAAACTGATATTCCTCATTTGTTTAAGTATCTGAAAAAGAATTTCTGAACTGATAATTATCTAAAACTGAAGTACTGATTTACCTTAGCAAAAATGCACTGAAGGTACAATTTTCGGTATGAGAGGTACACAACAGTTGCTCAGTAACTGAGCAGCTTCTAACTTAGTTAGAAGCTAAACTAAGCACCCATGAGAGAGGCAGCAGTATGGGAGCACTTGAGTGAACTCCAGCCAGCAGTACAGGGGGAAGCTCTGTGTGCAGCAAGAAGGAAACTGCTCTTGTTTCAACACCTGTGAACAAGTCATGTTGTGAAGAAGGAGATGTGGCAAGGCCTTGTGCACTTGCTGTTTGCCTGTCTGCAAATGCGAGAATAAAATGTTCCACTCTAGTTAGCTCCTTAGACCACCTGGTGTCTAGGGTGTTTGGGTGTTGCTCCAAATAGCTCACTCATGCAGTTCAGAAAAATAATAGGAGAAACTGGAGCATGGCACAAAGTGACTGTGGCTAAAATTTATCATGTGGTTTTGTTACCCTGCTGACTTTCATTATAAGGTTAAGGAAACAGTGTACAGTCTAACAGTTATGTAACTGAACTGTAGTAAATAAATTGTTATTTCCCGCAACTGTAATACTTATGAAACTTGCTGCTTCTTTGAATTCAAAACAAGTTTGAGTGTGGGAGTTGTCATTTTTGTAGAACTTACAAGGAACACCCCAGGCAGCCATGAAAGTTAAGTACACTTTTATGAAACTGGTAACACAATTTAGAGAAGGCAGTTGGCCCACAGCAACAGAAATTGCATGAGAACAGCCAAAGAACATTTGTGGACAGTTCAGTTCAGACTTCAGTGTGCAAGTTGTTTGAGCATCCTCTAGGTTAGAATGGGGCATGCTGCCACTGTGAGAAAAGACCATTCAAAATTACAAATGAAGTTGTAGATTTCCTGGACAAGCATCAGTCAGGATGTATTCTCCCACTTATTTATTTTTTATTTTTTGAGTAGCCATTTAAATTTTCAAATGAATGTGAGCTGTAACATTATGTATGTTATAAATCAGATGCTATGATACTATGGTACAAAGTGTTCTTCCCATTCACTACTACAAGGGAGCAGCAGTATCTGCCAACCAGGGATTAAAGATCTCTATAAACAAACATATTAATCTTATTGTTCTCAAAATAAGTTAAGTTGTTGTGGAGGAGCTGACTGTTACAGGTATAGTTCTCTTGTTCTGGGGAACATGTCCCCAAGGAGTCATCTGCTCAACAGGGAATAAAGAGCTTCTCCCAAAGTAGCAAAGAACAAAGAGAAAGGAACAGCAGTGAAAGCAGACATTTTCCAGTGAATTTAAACTGCAGTGTCACCAAAATCAGGACCTCTAAGTGCACTGCAGGAACACATTGCTTATTTTTTATGTCCCCAAGATTCGTAAGAATCTCTTAAACATAATTAGTATTCCTTTTCTGAAGTCCAGTATGATCTCCACAGGGGCTTGAAGTGTGTTAATTTTAGATCTGCATGTCTTGCTGTTTTATAAACTTGTCCTCCATATGTTATAACATTCACATTCACAGTACATTGCTAGTGTCATTTTCCCATTTTCTTTTGAGCTTTATGGTATATTGGGGTTTGCATTTAATAACTAGTTATGTGCTGAGGGGGATTGATGTGGTTTATGTTTTATGAGTTTCAGTGTATTATTAAGGATGAATTCATGTGGGGGTGGATGAGTTCTTCCATCTATATATATATATTTAATTTTTCTTGCTTTAGGGTTCTTTACAGAGTGCAGTTGTAAAACCTGGGAAGAATTCATCACAGCTTCACTGATGGTGAATTTGGCTCACAGTTCCTGTCTGAATTTTGTACCTCTGCTAGGATGAGCAGATCTTAAAATACAGTGCATTCATTTTCTGAACATAGGCTCTTTTTTATCTTGTGTTTTCACAGTTACCTTTTTTGTTCATTTGTTTGTTTAACTCTTGGTTTTGCTTATTTTAGCAATATTTCTCTTTCCTTTGTATTGTACTGGAGTTCTACAGAGAATACTGTTGACATACTAGGAGATCTGCAAGCAATCTCACCAGTACTTCTGGTAGAATTAGGGTCATTTTGAAGTCCATAGTAACTGTAGAGACACTAAATAAAGACTTGTAGCATTTTCAGGAACTATTACTTGTATTGATGACATTGGAGCAGTGAGACCCCCTTCGCTCTATTGTGAAAGAAAACAAGAACACTTGTGCAAATAACAGGATTCATTGGTTTAAAATCTTAATGCATTTTAATTTATACATAATTAACTTTCTAGGGCAAAAATTTAGGGTGGTACTACTTCTGAGGCCTCAGAGAAAACTGCAAGTAGGATTAAGTAAATCTTTATGCAAAGCCAAGCCCCTCTAAGGGGCTTGAAATTGAAAATTTGTCCTAGGACAAATTTTCAATGGAACTTCCTTGCTAGCAATAGAAAGGTACAAGCAGGACATTTGTGCCAGCTTTCTCTAGCTAGCAGTAACACCGACTAAATTGAAGAAGAATCAGCAAGGTGTCACTATGCACCTGCAAGATGAATATGGAGCCAGGTATCCTGGAGGAATTAGTTTCCTGAATACCAGTACTCACAAAATCTCACCACAGTACTTCACTGTGCTAAACCAGCACTGCTGTGCTACACTGACACATTCATTTTGCTGTACAGACTTTATATGACATGTCAAGAGATGAAGGATTGATACTGCCAACAGCAGACACATTCTTTTACTGTTCACCAGCCCTGAAGTGGAAATTTCTTGCTCCAGCCTTTTTTGTAGTCTGTTACCTTAATATAGCTAGACAGGCTGGGCTGTAGCTTTACTCTTCAAAGACTAATTTCAGCAGATGGATCCCCATGTGGCCAGTGAACCTAGATGAAAATTGTTACTAATAAAGCAAACCCTGTAAAATTCACCCTTTTCCTGTTTCAATACATTGCTGTAAGTTCACTTTCCAAAACATACACTTAGTGAAATATTCTCACAAGCCAATGCATTACAGCTTATTTTATTATTGAAAGCTCATTGAAAAAAGCTGTTAGACACAGTCCAAACTATTACAAATTGCTACTGAATTATTCTCTTAAATTGGAGCAGGCTCACAGTACATTTTATTGCAGAGGATACAGTAACTCATAAAGAGAACCTATCACCAACACTTTCCTTTTACATTAGCATTGCTTTTTAAAAATTATTTTTAATGAATAGAGGAAAATTGGAATTTCAAGAAATTAAAGACAAAACCTGTATTCAAACAGGTATGATACTTAACATACTTGAAGCTTCATAAACAGGAGTCTTCTTCAAGCTATAGGACATATTTAATAGTGTGTTTCTTTTTCTCTACAATATAAGTAAATATGTAGCCCAAAATATTTGGCTCTACAAAATTCAATTGATTAAAAATAGCTTTGGATAAGAATATCATTTATATTAAAGAAGAAGTTCCAGTTATTGCTTTAGTATATCTAATGTGAAGCGATTCACTGTTGTAAATGAGTTTGTCTTTATAGTAATTAAATGTTTTCAGCTTCTACAGTCCATTTTCTATCTGCTTAACTTTTAATGAATCTCAGGTCATTTTACCTTCAAATGGACAATCTGATTTCTTAAGCAGAGAAAGCAATATCCCCTTTAAGCACTATCTGCCATTATGAGCTTTTCATAGGCTTCTTCTCTAATTCTTAGTTACTAAATAAAAGGCAAAAATAATAAATAAAGAAGGTAAAGAAAACACAAAAAGGAAAATCTTGAAAGACAGCAATGGCAGTGACTACGATATGGCTGAAAAGTTTCTATTTCTGTAAGAAATTATGAGCTGATCTGGGATAGAAAGAAAATTCACAATAATGTCTTATACCTGTTCCCTCCAGTGCATTTGCTTTCATGTTTACAATAATGATTGTATGGCTTACGACCAACAGTTTATATTTGCCAACAACAATCACCTAACAGCAACTGGATTATCACAGTTTTATCTTATGATTAAATACAAGATATCTGTGGCATCTTTTTGGTAATGAGTATGTCACATGATGCCTCTATTATTACATGGAAAAAAAATGTAAAGCAGTTCTCTGTAGTTCTGTGGAAAGTTTTCATTCATAACTATGCAATATTGCTGAAATAAAGAGAAAGTCTGGGCATGTCTTTCAACACAAATTTCTTTGCTTGTGGTAATGCTGTTCACACATATAAGTAACTAGGCTTGGTGGACTTTCTCCATGATTACTGCGGCTTTAGGTGGTATTGCTGTGAGTTTGCTCCAATTCCTTCCTGTTACACTTCCTTCAAATTCTTTCCCCATTACACTTCTGGTGAACATTAACATATTACTCCTCAAACTCTTGTATTTTCTCAGTGATTTACTCTCTCTCTCAGAACCAGACCAGAAAGCATTTTTTCAATTTAATTTATTTGCAAGCTAAATTCCATGGAACTTCATGTGCATTCCCAGCATTTCACAGAGGTCTGCACTCCTTTGCAGAAAATGGGAGGTTCCTCAAGCTCTAACCACTATTTATGTTTTGTATTATTTACAAGAATATCTGTCATCCCAGATGTCAGAAGTATGGGGCATACACAAAACCATGAGGGCGTCTAAATGAGCTGGTATACACTATACACAAACACTAATGAATACTGGATTGATGATATGTCCATGCTGCCTATTAGTGGGATGAAAATATTTGACAGATAGATTAAATGTGCTTTGATTTTAAAACAATTTCTGTTATACCAAATATAAAAAGAACTTTTCAAAACACTAAAGAGTTCAATGATCCATTAGCTTCCCACTGATTATCAAGTAAAGGATTTCTGTGCATATTTTACATCTTGTTGCCTGAAATATTAATTAAGTGCATTTACTTATGGTTCTTTCATGGCCTTGACTACAACTGAAAGTATTATAGAAGGAATGTGCAATTCATTTACTAACTCTTAAGTATCAGTGGATTTTTTAGCAGTAAATGGGTAGAAAAATCTGTCCTACTAGCCTGATAGTTGATATTAAACACATTTCTGAAACTTTTTCTGTTTTGCTGTTTACATATCAGAGTTTTCCTAAGTTATGAAATCCATAAATTATGAAAATTCCTCATAAATTTTTCATTATGTTTGGTTTTTGCATCCCTTGGCTGGGTTTCCAAATGCTCACCAGTTGAATTAATGCATATATACAAATGAAAAATAAACATTCAGCTTCATAAATGAAATGTAAGACAATTAAATCTTACTCAATAAGAAGCTTTTGACAAGGAGATTTAACCCTAATTAATGCTATTTTTTTAAACATTTCTAATCTTCTCAGTCTCCCCGGAAGTATCCTTTAAGAGTCTTCAGAATTACCTGATCAAGGAAATTTAATAATGTTCAAATTCAGATATCAGTTGTCCTAGTTTAAAATTCTGCTTCACTTACAGGAAGGTTGTACATTTTTTTATTCTACCTTTAGATTTAAAGTATCCCAGGCCTTAAATAAAAATTTGCAAAGGTGAAACTGGAAAGAGGCAAATCTTGCCAGTTCCTTGGACAATTAGCCAATTAATCAAATTAGGCAAGTCTGAGATTAGGAATCAAGAAAAAAAAAAAAAATCATTCTTCTATTTTTTTGCCATGACCCTTGGAAACATGTTTTTGTGGGTAAACCACAGTCTCTCAGAAAATGATGGAGATTAAGGGATAAGTTGCTAAGAAATTTAGTGAAACCTCTCTCTCATAGAAAAATATTAAATCAAGATTTTAAACCTTGAATTTTTTATGTTTTCTCAATATCTCTAACTCTTGGATCTCATATTCCTTGCTACTTGATCTCCTTATAATTATATTTATGTATCCCCTAAAAATGATGACTTTTTCGTACCATTAGGAAGGATTTTTCATAACTAATAATTTTGGGCTGTTAAACCATGCCCTACCACAATTACAGACAGTAAGATTTTTTAGAGCTCAAAAGCTGAGCTTTTTAATTACATTGGTTTAGCAAAAAGCCAGCTTTGGGAAATGTTTGGTCTTAAAGCAGACAAGTTATTTTAACTTTCAGAGCTGGGATTCAGTTTTCATTTGTATGATTGGGGAACTTAAGAAGTTTATAGAACATTTGAATTCTTCCAGTGTAATTTTATGCTACTATTATTTCTTTGGATTTGAAATATTTAGAAATCTTAACAGAAAGGGAAGAATGAGTCCATCATTCCTACAGGTCTGCTGACCTGTCAAGCAAATGTACCCTTGCATGCATGCATATACACATATACATATCAAAAAGCATAATGAACTAGTATCATTTTGAGTCTGCAGATCTGCATACAAATTTCAGTGTGATGTTCATTACAGCAGACTAAAAAACCTACTTATATCAAAGCATAGTTTGGATTGGTTGCTTAATTTCCAGAGTGAGTGGGCAGTTTATTCCACATGAACCTCAAGTCTTAGCTGGAACTGCTGTTAAACATTCTGAACTACCAGTTTAAATTTTACAAACAAGGAAAATACATACTTGGCTCATACTATAAAGATTCCTTATTTCACTGCAACAGCAAAAAAGGTTATTCTAGGATATGTGGTTATCATAAAATAGTCACAGTCCTGAAAGTCATGGATTCAGATTATTCCAATTCAGGACAACCAGTCCCTTATTCTAAATATTTTCTTGCCTAGATAATGAAAACCATACTAAGCTGGATATGATTGACAAAGAAACTAACCTCTAGTTTAAACATTTTAAATGACTTTCCTTTTCTTTTTTTGTCTTTACCTCCTGTTTCTAATTTTTATTGATAGATTTCTGTCTGTACAATGAAGACATTGTTCACAGAAAAAAGTCCACTTGAAACCATTGCCTGCCTTAGTGGTACAGGTTTTCCGTTTTCTCCCATGAGATAAACTGTGAAAGTGACATTATCATGTGTAGGAACAGGGGGGTGCTCGGTGCGGGTTCGGACGGTCGGGACGGACGGATGGAGTCAGGTGGATACGGGCGGTGAATGGTGACGGATGGAGACGAGAGATCTCTGTAGTCAGATCTTGGAACATGCGGTTTATTGCCAAGGGCGTGGGTACAGGGGCACTGCTTAGAGCTGCAGCTGGCAGCTCTGAGCAGGCCCAAGAGAGCAAGAGAGTAAGCGGGTAAGCAAAGAGAGAATAGTAAGAGTCTACAGTAAGAGTGTATAGTAAGAAGTGTAGTAAAAGAAGTGTAGTAAAAAAGTGTCTGAAGTTCTGGTTACAATACAATAAATCATCTTCTGTACTGAATATTCTAATTGTCACTAACCAATCTAATACAAGATACAAATCCTATAGCATTTACATACAGCCTATAAGAGTTCTTATATTACCATAGAGTGTTACATCTTAACTTCTAAAACTACTCTTTGGACCCCTTCTGCTGAGCTAGTAGGGTCTGCTCTGACCCTTGGACCTGCCTGCAAGCAGAGGGTATTGTTCAATCAAGAGGGGATTACCTTCAGTCAGCCATACCATTGTTTTCCAGTTGTTCAGTAACTAAGACTTGGTATCTCAAAGGTGGCTTTCATTTCGATGTCGCTTATAGTTTTCATATTCCCAAAATCTTTTGTCAGGCAATCATATTTATAAGGCCTTCCTGTTTTGTCTTCCCCAACATCTCCCCCGTTCCGATGAACAACTAAGATATTTGTACTAGTTTGAAAACAAACCAGTGGGAGGCACCAAGTCAGAATAACAATTTAATGGGGAAGTTTAAAGAAAAGGAAAGAAAAAAAAACAACTAAAAGAAAACACTGGTTCAAACTGACAGAGTCAAGATACAACCTGAGTCCCTGTTAGGCAGGGTGGTGGTAGCAGTCTGCTAGAATTATGGCTGCAGTCCTCTGAAGCGGTGATCCTGTAGAAAAGGGTCTGCTCTTCCTCAGAAGGTCCGGTGGTGGCTGTGTAGCTCCTGTCCTCTGGAAATCCAGTGGAAAGGTCTCCTCTCTGGTTTTCAACCTCAGCTTATATCCACGCTGGGATGCTTGGTTCCTCCCTCTGGGTGGAGCATCTCACAATGGGGTAATGAGTCATAAGGCCAGGTGTTGATTGGGCTCATTAACAGATGATAGTCCAGAGGGAGTTATCTCTGAGTCATGCGGCAGGACAATGATGGGCCATTAACAGCAAGATAACCTGGGGGGAGGAGGCAAGGAAACACTGCCCCACCTGATTTCAACGGCTGATGGGGATGGTAATAGAATACCCTGCAACCCAGGACATTATCCACCCCTTATTCTATTACCATCTACATCATCCCAAATCAATACCTTCTTTAAACTCTACACACACATATGTATATATATATATATATACATATATATATATATATGTATATATATATATATATATACAATGAAACCCTACGCACCGTTCTCACCTAAGATTAGGTCTCCTTGCGGTACACAATGGGTTTCCCCATCTTTTTGCATTACCCACCAAGTGCAACCAGGTCCTTGAGCAAAGACAATCCCACGGATGGGTTTGCCTTTGCCTGAGGTGGGATTGATCCAAACAGTCTTTCCTAAAATACCCCTCAGGTGTACTGCAGGGACTCTATCTCCATCCACTGTGTGCAAGGGTTCAGACTCGGCGGGACCAGCTCGATTGATGGACCCTCGGGTATTGACCATCCAGGTGGCCTTTGCTAAGTTCACTTCCCAATTTTTGAAGGTCCCCCCACCAAGTGCCTTTAGGGTGGTTTTAAGTAGTCCATTGCAGCGTTCAACTTTTCCGGCAGCTGGTGCATGATAAGGAATATGATATATCCATTCAATACCGTGTTCTCTGGCCCAGGTGTTGATGAGGCTGTTCTTAAAATGAGTCCCGTTGTCCGACTCGATCCTGTCAGGGGTGCCATGTCTCCACAGGACTTGCTTTTCCAGGCCCAGGATGGTGTTCCGGGCTGTAGCATGAGGCACAGGGTAGGTCTCCAGCCATCCAGTTGTCGCTTCAACCATGGTCAACACGTAGCGCTTGCCTTGGCGGGTTTGGGGAAGGGTGATGTAATCAACCTGCCAGGCTTCCCCATACCTGTACTTTGACCATCGTCCACCGTACCACAGAGGCTTCACTCGCTTGGCCTGCTTGATTGCAGCACAGGTCTCACAACTGTGGATGACCTGTGAGATGCTGTCCATGGAAAGGTCCACCCCTCGGTCACGGGCCCATCGGTATGTTGCATCTCTCCCCTGATGACCAGAGGCATCATGGGCCCAACGAGCTAGGAATAATTCTCCCTTGTGCTGCCAGTCCAGATCCACCTGAGATACTTTCACCTTAGCAGCTCGGTCCACCTGCTCGTTGTTGCGATGCTCTTCATTAGCCCGACTCTTGGGTACGTGCGCATCCACGTGTCGAACCTTCACGGTCAGCTTCTCTACTCGGGTGGCGATGTCCTGCCAAATCTCAGCGGCCCAGATGGGTTTCCCTCTGCGCTGCCAGTTGGCCTTTCTCCAGCGATCCAGCCATCCCCACAGAGCATTAGCTACCATCCACGAGTCGGTGTAGAGATAGAGCCTCGGCCACTTCTCTCGTTCAGCAATATCCAAAGCCAGCTGGACGGCTTTAAGCTCTGCAACCTGACTCGATCCACCTTGTCCCTCGGTAGCTTGTGCAACTCGTCGTGTGGGGCTCCATACTGCAGCTTTCCACTTTCGGTTAGCGCCTACAATTCGGCAGGAACCATCAGTGAAGAGGGCATAACGTCTTTCAGTCTCCGGTAGCTCATTATATGGTGGGGCTTCCTCAGCACGAGTCACTTGCTCTTCCTCTTCTTCAGAAGATAATCCAAAAGTCTCACCTTCAGGCCAGTTTGTTATAATTTCTAGAATCCCAGGGCGATTCGGGTTTCCAATACGGGCACGCTGTGTGATGAGGGCGATCCATTTGCTCCATGTGGTGTCGGTGGCGTGATGCGTGGAAGGAACCTTTCCCTTGAACATCCACCCCAGCACCGGTAGTCGGGGTGCCAGAAGCAACTGTGCTTCAGTGCCAATTACCTCAGAGGCAGCTTGGACTCCTTCATAGGCTGCCAAGATTTCCTTCTCTGTGGGAGTGTAGTTGGCTTCAGACCCTCTGTAGCTTCGGCTCCAGAATCCCAGTGGTCGGCCACGAGTCTCACCAGGCACCTTCTGCCAGAGGCTCCAGGACAGACCATTGTTCCCGGCTGCAGAGTAGAGCACGTTCTTCACCTCTGGTCCTGTTCTGACTGGGCCAAGGGCTACCGCATGAGCGATTTCCTGCTTGATCTGGGCGAAGGCTTGCTGCTGTTCAGGGCCCCAGTGGAAATCATTCTTCTTGCGGGTAACCAGGTAGAGAGGACTCACGATCTGGCTGTACTCGGGAATGTGCATCCTCCAGAAACCTATGGCGCCTAGGAAAGCTTGTGTTTCCTTCTTGTTGGTCGGTGGAGACATCGCAGTGATCTTATTGATGACCTCAGTGGGAATCTGACGCCGTCCATCTTGCCACTTTACTCCCAGGAACTGTATCTCTTGAGCAGGTCCCTTGACTTTGCTCCTTTTGATGGCAAAGCCAGCTTCCAGGAGAATCTGGATGATTTTCTCTCCTTTCTCAAACACTTCCTTTGCTGTGTTTCCCCACACAATGATGTCATCGATGTATTGCAGATGTTCTGGAGCCTCACCCTTTTCCAATGCAGTCTGGATCAGTCCGTGGCAAATGGTGGGACTGTGCTTCCACCCCTGGGGCAGTCGATTCCAGGTGTATTGCACACCCTTCCAGGTAAAAGCAAACTGGGGCCTGCATTCTGCTGCCAAGGGAATGGAGAAGAAGGCATTGGCAATGTCAATAGTAGAGTACCACTTCGCTGCTTTGGACTCCAGCTCGTACTGAAGTTCCAACATGTCCGGCACAGCGGCGCTCAATGGTGGTGTGACCTCATTCAGGCCACGGTAGTCCACCGTCAGCCTCCATTCTCCACTGGACTTACGCACTGGCCATATAGGGCTGTTGAAAGGTGAATGGGCCTTGCTGACCACCCCTTGGCTCTCCAGTTTGCGAATCATCTCATGGATGGGAACCACAGAGTCTCTGTCGGTGCGGTATTGCCGGCGGTGCACTGTTGCTGTGGCGATTGGCACCTGTTGTTCTTCAACTCTCAGCAGTCCCACAGCAGAGGGGTCATCTGAGAGGCCAGGCAGTGTACTCAGTTGTCTGATATCTTCTGTCTCCACAGCAGCTATCCCAAAAGCCCAACGATGTCCTTTTGGGTCCTTGAAATACCCATTTCTGAGATAGTCTATGCCAAGAATGCACGGGGCCTCCAGGCCCGTCACGATGGGGTGTTTCTGCCACTCGTTCCCAGTTAAACTCACTTCAGCTTCCAGTACAGTCAGCTGCTGGGATCCTCCTGCCACTCCGGAAATAGAAATGGGTTCTGCTCCCACATACCTTGATGGCATCAGAGTGCATTGAGCACCGGTGTCAACCAAAGCCGTGTATTTTTGTGGGTCAGATGTGCCAGGCCATCGGACCCACACAGTCCAAAAGACCCGATTCTCCCTTTCCTCTACCTGGCTAGAGGCAGGGCCCCTCTATTCCTGGTCATGTTGCATGTTGCTCCCTTCCGGTGAATACGTTCCTGAGGTCCCTTCCAGAGGATCGGTCATATTATCATTCCGGTACCGTCTGGAGTTCTGTGTGCGAGAGACCGGAGCAATATTGACTCTAGATGCGCTTCTTGTGGTAGTTGTCCCTCTTTTTAGTTCACGTACCCGAGCTGCTAAGGAGGAGGTGGGTTTTCCATCCCACTTACTCATGTCTTCTCCATGTTCCTGAAGGAAAAACCAGAGGTTACCTCGTGGGGTGTATCCTCTCTCCCTGGTTGGGGGACGCCGGCTCCTAATGGCAGAGATTCTTGTTGGTTCTGGCGAGATCGGGTAAATCTCTTCCTTAAGTTCCTTTTTCAGTTTCTGATGGCCTTCTTCAATCAAGCTCCAGACTTGCTCAGCCAAAAGACTTGTTTCCACGGATGAGACATGGGTGCGAAATGGGGCTGTGACGGTGTCCTCGTAAATCCTCAGCTTGTTCACCAAGACGCCCACCCTGTCCTCGCCTTCCCTCCATTGCAGCGTTGCCAGGTAACGGGAGTAGATCTCTGGTCCAAGGCGTGCGAACCTCAACCACATCTGTGACGTGCACTGGACACCATCTGGGCTCTTAGGAAATCTCTCGTCTTCTGAGAAAATGATCTCCAGCACAGCCAATTCCCTCAGGCACCGGATACCTTGTTCCATTGTGTTCCATTTCCCTTGGTGCACCTGGAGGTCTTCTTTACAAAGGTACCTGTCCCTTACACTTGTAAGCAGTCGCCGCCAGAGGCTGAGAGTTTCTTGGGTTCTCCCGATCCCCTGGTCAATGACCACATCCCGGGACAGAGATCCCAGCTGCCTGGCCTCACTTCCGTCCAGAATGGTGTCATTGGCTGCAGCGTCCCAGATGCGGAGCAGCCAGGTCAGGATAGACTCATTCGTCTGGCGGGTGAATTCCCTCCGCAGGTCACACAGCTCACCCAGGGATAGCGACCGAGTGATGATCTCTGGCTCTGCCTCTTCTGCTGGGTGCGAAGGTCCTGCTGCATCCTCGTCAGTCACAATGCGGGCTGATTTGCTTTTTGATTTCTTCTTCTGAACGGGGGCAACTGCAATTGGTTTAGGCTGTTCTGGTTCGGTGACGGTTTGCATGGGGACACTGAGAGTGCTTTTGGTTCCCTTCTCCTCTGTGTCAGTCTGCGTGGACATGGACGCTGTTGTCTTGCATCTGGGTCCTTTCTCCTCGGTGTCAGTCTGCGTAGACATGGACGCTGTTGCTTTGCATTTGGTTTCTTTCTCCTCTGTGTCAGTCTGCGTAGACATGGACGCTGTTGCTTTGCATTTGGTTTCTTTTTCCTCTGTGTCAGTCTGCGTAGACATGGACGCCGTTGTCTTGCATCTGGGTTCTTTCTCCTCGGTGACAGTCTGAGTAGACATGGATGCTGTTGCTTTGCATTTGGTTCCTTTCTCCTCTGTGTCAGTCTGCGTAGGCATGATGTTTGTTGCTCTGCTCTTTTTCCCTCCCTCATCCTGAGGATGCTGTGCCATGGCTCTGATCCTAAGCATGGTGTACATGGTGCAGGCTGTACAGAGAAGACAAAGCAGAACTAACAGCAAGTTTATGCCGTCTTTGACATCCAGAGGGAATTCAATGTTTTCAAAAACTGCTGTGCCTGGCCTGAAAGGCTGGAAGAAACCACTCTCTACTCCTCCCACCAGGGGCTGGGTGCGATTGTTGAGGAGATCCCAGACATAGGAGCCCAGACTAGGACAGCCAAACAAAACTGAGTATATACTCCGAATGGTATTCATCGCCTCGCAGGTTATTATGCTGTAGACATAATAAACCATTAAAGCAATTCTCATACCATTCCCTGGTTGTAACAGGAGTAATACTACAGGCAGGTAGTTCCCCATGTGAGGAAAAATATAGAGAGCAAGATACAGTACCCACGTAGACAAGCTGAGCACCATGGTGAATAGGTTTCTGTTAACACAAAATTGTAATTCTGACTTTCTCTCAGAGCTGCCCCACATTGGGCGCCAAATTATGTACTAGTTTGAAAACAAACCAGTGGGAGGCACCAAGTCAGAATAACAATTTAATGGGGAAGTTTAAAGAAAAGGAAAGACAAAAAAACAACTAAAAGAAAACACTGGTTCAAACTGACAGAGTCAAGATACAACCTGAGTCCCTGTTAGGCAGGGTGGTGGTAGCAGTCTGCTAGAATTATGGCTGCAGTCCTCTGAAGCGGTGATCCTGTAGAAAAGGGTCTGCTCTTCCTCAGAAGGTCCGGTGGTGGCTGTGTAGCTCCTGTCCTCTGGAAATCCAGTGGAAAGGTCTCCTCTCTGGTTTTCAACCTCAGCTTATATCCACGCTGGGATGCTTGGTTCCTCCCTCTGGGTGGAGCATCTCACAATGGGGTAATGAGTCATAAGGCCAGGTGTTGATTGGGCTCATTAACAGATGATAGTCCAGAGGGAGTTATCTATGAGTCATGCGGCAGGACAATGATGGGCCATTAACAGCAAGATAACCTGGGGGGAGGAGGCAAGGAAACACTGCCCCACCTGATTTCAACGGCTGATGGGGATGGTAATAGAATACACTGCAACCCAGGACAATATTAGACACAGTCCTACTCGTCATTTTTTGCACACACTGAAGTATACAAGGTACTGCTACTAAAACTATAATTATTACTACTAGAATAATCAAGCCTATTTTACAGAGTTCCCTTAGCCAAGGTGCAAAGCTCCAACCATCAAACAAGCTGTCTAGCCAAGACGGGTTATCTGTTGTAATTTGGTTAGCTAGGTCCCTTAGGTTTTGTAACTGTTTGTGAATGGAAACAGAATGGTCGGATAAGTTCATGCAACATAGTCCTTCAAAATCTTCACAGCCATGCCCATGTGCTAATAAAAGATAATCAATTGCAGCTCTATTTTGTAAAGTGGCATGTCTGACTGCTTCCTCGTCGGTTAATAAGTCACTGATCATAGTAGAGGTGGCATTTACCTCCTTGCTGAGCCAGCATCCCAACTTGTTTAACTGTTTTAACGCAATTGAGGAACTTAACTGAGGTAGAAAGATGCTCGCAACAATTGATTTTTCAGAGTTCCAAGGATGAAAGTTACTATCACAGTCGCTCTCATACTGATGTCCCCAGGAGGATCTAATCTTTCTGCTTTTCTTTTTGGTTACTTCTTTGACACTAGGAGCAATAATTGTAAGTTGTCCCAGAGCACAAGGGCCACCATCTATTTTTGAAGGTATACCTTGCCAGGCTCTGTCTCCACAGATGAGCCAAATTCCTCTAGGGAATCGAATAGGAAGTTTGTTAAAATGATCTGCATAAGGTTCGTCATATATAAGAAGCTTTGCTTGATTGCACCAAGAAGTTACATTGCTATAAGCTGGGTGATATGGGGTAACGTTTAAATGAGGACCATTTTCTCCTAGAAAGTGAAAGAAATAGCAGGTATCCATAGTTAACGAGCCTAGGATTTCTAGCTCTTGAAGGTCAGATTTATCAATTTTAGAGTTATCAATATAAGTTTGGTGTTTATGGCTGGTAGTTGGAGATACTTGATGATCGTCGTATGGCCAGTACTTATCTAGAGTAACATTATCAAAACCTTCTGGAAAAGGTATTCCAACTAAACAGGTTGAAAAAGGTTTGTCAGGGCTTGTATCAGATAGACAGATGGTATCAGAGCCTGCAGATTTGGCTAAGGCAACCCAGACATTTGTCTTTGGTTGATTTACAGGTAAAGCTTCACTACAAAAACTAAAGCATAAGAAAAAAAGCAACATGCACGCGCGCAAATGAGAAAACTCCATTATTTTCTTGAGCTGTTTTTGGCAGATCGCTTTCTTTTGGTGATTCTGCCTAGTTCACATTTGGGTGACGGCTTCTCGGCTTCCACTCACGGGGTCACTGGCGGAAGTGGAACCGACAACAGGCTTTGATGCGTGGTACAGCTTCACCTTCTTTGCTGGAATCCACTTGGTTCCTTCACCTGTGGAGAGACATGCAAATCCCTTTCCCCACATTATGAGATTGTATGGTCTTTCTATTTTTCCTGATTCTAGAATCTTAATTAAAACTGGGGGGTGTTTTTTCAGTTTTGCTTTTTTATTGTTCAAGAAATATCTGAAAATGGGGGGATCAGGCTCTTCTGCAGAGCTGTTCAAGAAATTAAAAACATACAAGGCTTTATTCAACCTTCTTTGAGGTGTAGCCTGGGCTTTTCCCCCTTTCTGTTGATTTAAAATGCGTTTTAAAGTTTGATGTGTTCCTTTTAGGGTACTTTTTAGCAGTTGTTTAAGATACGGTGAGCAAATGCCACTGTATCTTACAGCCTTTTTTAGTTCTTTAATTTCGAGAGTGGGGAAGGGAGCCCACGTTTTAGGACTGTTAGGCTGTTGGCTAGCTATCACAGGCTTACCTAATAGACTAAGACTTCCATCTTTATAGATTTGGAGTCTTATTTCATGCCAATCTGTTAATTGAAAATTATTAAAACATTTTTGGGAGTTTTCTACTTTTGGGATTAACGCAGGTGAATTTTCAGGGTTTAGTGTCTCTTTTTGGGTTGAGGAGTCTGTCCCAAACACTGGGGGGACAGTGAACCTGTTTGGGAACAGACTTAATTCTTTTTCGGAATTGTTTTGTATTGGGATTAAGGTGTTGGCATTTGCAGGGGCAAAATAGTTCTCAGTCTGTCCTGTATTTATAAAAGCAGGTGTCATATTCCACCCTCCCCCTCCTCGTTGCACGGCTTGTGTGCCTGGCTGTGGCAGTGCGATGGATTGGTGATACAAAGTAGTCCCATTCGGTGCCAGGAGCGCGGAGGGCGATAGCGCGGCTGGGTGTTCGAGGGAGTGCGGGCGTGATTCGGTGCTGCTTGGGTTGGCTCCGGGATGAGGCGGCGGAGGCAGGGAGGCAGGTGGCGGGGCCGCGGGAAAATGTGCGGCTGGTCCCGGGAGCGGTGCTGCGGTTGGAGGAGTGTGAGCAGAGTGATATCGCTGGTCCGGGGGTTGCAGCAATTGCGTATGTGTGGGTTGCATCATCAGGGCAACGTGGCAGGCTGTGATGGCGGCAGTCCGTGTGGCAGGCGGTTCGGGCAGAGCGGGAGATGGCAGGACTGCAGAACCAGGGGCTGGGGCTGCGGCCGCGGTCGAGGGAGGGGGCGATGGGACGATCATGGATGCCGGTGGCGGTGGGACTGCACTATTTGGCAGCTGAGAAGCGGGAGGCTGCGGTGGATACGGCAGGGTGCGGTCTGGGGCCACGGAGGCGGGCGGCGGCGGCAGAGCTGCTCTGTCGGCAGGAGATGATCTCGGGGCGGCGGGAGGCAGGAGGGCCGGCGGCTGGATCACGGCGTGCTGCCGCTGGGAGCTTGTAGGCTGGGCTGGGGTGGGTGGTGGTGCGGCGGGCAGGAACGACGCTGCCGGAGCGGCGGTGCCGGGAGACGGGGCTGGAGCAGCGGCAGGCACGGAGGGGGCTGCAGTCATCCGTGCAGACGCTGCGGCACCGGCACCAAGTGGCTCGCAGGGCTGGGGCGCTCCGCGTTCCAGCGCGAGCGATGGTGTGCCGGGATCGGGGGATTGCGCAGGGACGCCGGCAGGGACGGGAGTAGACATAGGCATCTGTGCTGCCGCGGGGCCGGGGGACAGCTCGGGGCGTGCTGTGTGCGCTTGAACGGTAGGGTGAGGGGGCAGGGTTCCCGCGGCAACGTGCACAGGGGGCACCGGGGGCCCCAGCGCGGTCGTGACAGGCGCTGTCGGTACTGGTGGTTCGGGAGCGGCAGGAGACTGTGAAGACGCAGCAGCGACGGACGCGGATGGGCTATCAGCTACCACCGGCGCCGTGTCGGTGGCGGCAAGGGGGACCTGGGGGGCTGGAAGAAGGGTCGCCGCTTGGCTTTGCGGGGGGCCGGCTATAATGGCAGCCATGGCCATAACAGGCGCGGCTGGGGGAGCGGTAGCACCCGTAGGTAGCAGGGGGGTGGCCGCCGCCCCGCCGGGGTATCGCCGGGGGGCGGGGCTACGAATATGCCAGCAGTGGGGGGTGGGGTAACAATGACGGCAGCAGCGGGGGGGCACGTGGGGGCAGGGGCAAGGGGCGGGGTCGCGGAGACGCTGGCGGACGGGGTGATAGAAGCGAGGGGCGGGGCCGCGAAGACGGTGGAACCGAGGGCGGGAGCCGGGACAGCGGGGATGAGCGGGATGGCGGGGGCGGGGATGGTGGGAGGGGCCGTAGGGTCCGGTGGGATGGCTGGGGCCGGGGCAACGGGTGCCGGGACCGCGGGGGGGGGGGGGCGGCGCGAGTCAGCCGGACCGCGGGTACTGGAGCCGCGAGGACCGGCGGAGAGGCGGGGGCCGCGCCCCGTTGCAGGCTCGTGGCGGCAAGGGGCGGGCTCACAGCAGGAGCCGGGCTCGGCGGGGTGACTGCTGCGGGCGGTGCCTTCACAGCAAACAGCTCCACCAGCGCTCTGCAAGCTGGGAGCAGCTGCGCGGCAGCCATATCCCGGTAGGAGATATTATTAAAGAGCTTAACCCCAACTGTGTCCCAGAAGTCTCTTGTAAAGACGGCTGAACGGTCAGCATTTGGGAAATTAATCAGAGTCCATTCTAAGAGGTTTTTTAGCTCCTGTTTAGGTAATTGTCTTGAACTAGAGCTTAGTAAATGTTTAAGTTGCTTATAGAGATCTCTGTCATGGGCAGAGTGCATTTGTCCCATTATCAGACCAGTAGGATACTCACTTAGATGATGTCGCAGGAGCAGTGTCCTTAGTCAGAGGTCCGTCGTGGGGGGCTGGCCAGGCACTCCACTCGGCGCTCAGGACGCTGCTTTTGGGTCCTTTCTCAGAGCTCCGGTTTTAGGCGTCGCGTGGCAACGGCTTTCCGTGCTCAGGACCTCACGGGTGGGTCCACACTAAGAGCTCCAGTGCGGGCGGTGCTGAGCACTACTCGCCTGTGCTCAGGGCGCGCGGCAGGGTCCCTCCCTAGAGCTCCGGTCGGCACTGCTTAGCAGCGTGTCCGTGCTCGAGGGGTGCCACAGCAAACTTCCTCAAAGAGCTCCAGGTAGCCGCTGCGCAGCAGTGGCCGCCTGTGCTCGAGGACTGCCAGGCAATTCCCTCCAAGAGCTCCAGGTAATCCCCGTGCTCGAGGGCTGCCTCGGCAGAATTATAGAGCTCCGGCTTTTACGATGCGCAGCAACGGTATGCCATGCTCACGACACGTTCTAGGTGGCTATAACTGGTCTTTTAGTTACCGTCCATGGAGAAGTCTCCCACAGATGGAGAAAGCTGAACCGAGCCTTCAATCACGTTGTGCGCCAGACTGAAGGTTCCTGGGGGGTTCGGCAATCACGATGGGCGCCAGACTGTAGGAACAGGGGAGGTTCGGTCGGTGCGGGTTCGGTCGGTCGGGGACGGGTGGTGACGAGAGATCTCTGTAGTCAGATCTTGGAACATGCGGTTTATTGCCAAGGGCGTGGGTACAGGGGCACTGCTTAGAGCTGCAGCTGGCAGCTCTGAGCAGGCCCAAGAGAGCAAGAGAGTAAGCGGGTAAGCAAAGAGAGAATAGTAAGAGTCTACAGTAAGAGTGTATAGTAAGAAGTGTAGTAAAAGAAGTGTAGTAAAAAAGTGTCTGAAGTCCTGGTTACAATACAATAAATCATCTTCTGTACTGAATATTCTAATTGTCACTAACCAATCTAATACAAGATACAAATCCTATAGCATTTACATACAGCCTATAAGAGTTCTTATATTACCATAGAGTGTTACATCTTAACTTCTAAAACTACTCTTTGGACCCCTTCTGCTGAGCTAGTAGGGTCTGCTCTGACCCTTGGGCCTGCCTGCAAGCAGAGGGTATTGTTCAATCAAGAGGGGATTACATTCAGTCAGCCATACCATTGTTTTCCAGTTGTTCAGTAACTAAGACTTGGTATCTCAAAGGTGGCTTTCATTTCGATGTCACTTATAGTTTTCATATTCCCAAAATCTTTTGTCAGGCAATCATATTTATAAGGCCTTCCTGTTTCGTCTTCCCCAACAATCATGTACTCAAATTTTGGGAAATTTGAGAGTCCTAGGTTACCCAGGAGGAGATATTTTGGGAGATGCTTGGTTGTTAAATTATTACCCCTGAATTACAACTCTTAAAAAAAAAAAAATCCTTATTTTCCCTTCTAACATCACCATGATTTTAATGAATTTGAGGACTTAATCAGGAGTCTTTATTATTCAGTGTGGAAGATTGAGGCTCATTTCCATAACAGTTACAGTGTACTCAGACCTCTAAGCTGAGACAGCAAATAGACAAGGCTTGTTGGATGACTGCAGCTCTCTGATTCCGGATAGATTTCCTTAAAGGACTGTGAAAGAAAAGAAGTAAGAGGAATAAGGGGGATAAATTTTGGACAGTTTGTCCCCAGGATCCCCAGCAGAGATCTGGGCTAAATGAAATTCCTGATTTTGAATCAAATCAGATGCTGCACCAAAATTTTGTCTATTTTATTTTTGTCTTACTGGATAATAAGACTGTTTTTCATATGCTCATTTCAGGTCTAAACCTGGATAATACAATGAAAACTGTGTCTGAACAAAGGAACCAGAATTATGCTTCCTTGTTTCAGTATTTATGTTGTGTTATTATATAGGATATCTGAAAAAATGTTGTCTTTGTCTTTTTACATTGAACTAAATAAATATTTCTTTCTGTACTGGGATGAAGGATAAGCTACTCTGTGAGTGTTTATGGTATGCATGATTGAAGCAGAGTTCTTGTCTCAAAAATAACAAAAGGTGGTAATTTATTTAATGATCCACTTTTACTAATGAATTACAAGAAAATTATTTCTTAATCACTATTAGACAGTAATTCTGCTAATTAACAACAAAATACATGCTTTTAGCACAGAGAATTCTGTCAGACCTAGGTGTGACTTACATACTGAGAAAAATCCTAAATTCAGCTTTCATTGATATGAATCTAGTCCATGGTCTTAGAGTTATGACTTGTTTGTACAGCATAACTGGGAAAACACTTGTGATACTGTCAGGCAGGGACAGTAGAAAAATAGGAAAGGCAGTTGAAATGGGAACTGTGAAACAGTGCTGAAAAGACGGAAGTCAAAAACCAGAATAAGGATTTAGGCCTAAACATGTGCAGAAGCATGCAAAGTCTGAGCTGTGCCAAGAAGATTGCACAGAAGAAAGGACCTCCACACTCTTGAATGGATTGACACTGCCTGAAACCAGGGAGGAGGGGACCAGTCACCCAAGCATATGCTGGTAAACCCCTCTGGTGCAGTGGGACATTCCAGTCAGCTCCAATTCTCTTTCAAATGTGTGCACCGCTGTCATATCTGTCCATCCTGTTCAGGTGTCTTGGGAACTTACACTGTCTCAAATGTCTCAAAAAAAACCCACTTGTTTTTAGGCAAACTCAAATCCTGTCCCTCTGGCCTTTCTTCCTTCCACATGAAGGCAGAAAAGAGGGAGGCAAAGAAGTACTTGACTCTTTGTGGCAACCAGTGAACATACTGTCTTTGATAAAAGGTAATGTTGCTGACTGCCATGGAGTCAGTTTAATGGTATGCTCTAATGCTTTATAAAATAATTAACTGATTAAATCCAGTGAAATAGCATATTATCCAGTGGGGCAAATACCTTCTGGAGAAGATCAATGCCAAATGCCTAAACTCCTTCTTATATCTAAACTTGCTTAGATAACTCTTGCATCCCTCTGAACTGCAAAGGCTTGCATAGATAGACATGCCCTCAAACTTTGTAGAGGTTAAATAAATTTAACTAAGGACAACTGCAGCTGAAGGTTAATTAGACACCCTGTTGAAAATAGAATAGGGTTTATCTCACCTTCCCATTAAGGTCCCATTAAGGTTCAACAGCACCCCAAAAGAAAAAAAAAAGATACAAAATTTCCATTATTTGTCTGGGAAATTAATAGACTATAAATCAGAATATGTGCAAAGGAGGACTAAGCTGCAGAGAGGATTTTTTTACAAGGTTGACATTATTCAAGAAACAAGTCTGCTGAGATAGAAAATTTTGTGGTTATTTCATAGTAGAATTAGTATATTGGAACTTCTGATGTATTTGCTGAAACAAAATTAGGTTAATTAATCTATTTTCATCTCAGAAAGATGCCTCAGATGTTTTCTTTTTATTTCCTTTTCTGTTTTTTAATATCACTCTTGCTGTAGTAAGTTCAAGGCTTACCTCCTGGATCTGAAAATCTAATTAGCAGCTCAGACTGTAAATTTTTAGTTTAGAATATGAACAAGAGGTTGTGAATGAGCATTGTATGATGTCCAAAAAACAGACAAGAAAGAAAATTCAAGAAAACAAGACTCTAGAAGAAAAATATGGGAAGTTTTAGGTAACTAGATGAGCTGGGGGAACTGTGATAATTCCCAGAGATTTAGCTAAGCATTTCTCTGCAGAAAATAAAGACAACTAACCATCTAAATGTTGATTAAATAGCTTAGATATATTATTCATATGACTTCTAAAAAGTATATATGCCAGCTATTTAGCATTTATTAAACTAAATAACTTTCTTTAATTTCACTTGTTCATGTAGTTGGACAGCCTGGAAAACTGCAGTATTCTAAGTGTCTTATACATTAATTCTTCATAAAGTTCTCTAGAAAGAGAAAGGATATTTCTTTGTATAGCTTGAAATTTTTAAGAAATGAGACTATCCCTGTGAGACCACAGACCATTTACGATCACTAGATTGATTTCTTTCTCTGTTAAAGTCTTGATATTTTTCAACACAGTTCATTGCAAGCAGGATTATACCTCAAATATACACATTCACTAAAGAGTCTTTGGAGGCTGTATTAAAGAGATGAAAATTTGGGCAGCAAGGGAGTAGTAGTGTTTAACAGTAAAGAAGCAGACCAATACCTTGATATATTAAGAATACAGAAAGCCAAGCATGGCACAGGAGTGGCTGCAGTGAGAAGGTGCCTAAAGCTGATAGTGACAATGTCAGACAGCTCCAAGACAGACCTGTCACTGGCCAAGGACTAGACCATCAGCAATGGTGGTAGCGCCTTTGGGATAACAGATTTAATAAGGGGGAAAAGTTACTGCACAGCATGAGCACAGGAAAAGAGTGAAAGCAACAGCCCTGCAGACCCCAAGGTCATTCAAGAAAGAGAGGCAGGAGGTGCTCTGGGTGCTGAAGCTGGGATTCCTCTACAGCCAGTGGTGCAGACCGTGGTGAAGCAGCTGTGCCCCTGTGCCATCCTGTCTAAGGGATTCCACACTGGAGCAGGGGAAGAGTGTGAGGACGAAGGAATATATAATGAGCTGGCAACTCCCATTCCCCATTCCCATGTGCCACCTGGGGGAAAGAGGTAGAAGAATGGAGAGTGAGGCTGAGCCCAGGAAGAAGAGGAAAGGTGGGGGGAAAAGTTGTTTTAAGACTTGGGTTTTATTTCTCATTATCATGCTATGACTTTTGATTGGCAATAAATTAATTTCCAAGTGAAGTCTGTTTTGCCTGTGACTATAATTGGTGAGTGATCTCTCCTTCTCCTTATCTTGAACCATGAGCCTTTCATCACATTTTCTTTGCTCTTCCCAGATAAAGATGGGGAGTGATAGAGCAGGTTGTGGACACCTGACAGCCAAGGCAAAACCATCACATATCTATATGGTCTTGTGTCTGTGATGTCTTTGTTGGGATGACAATGGGTGCAGCAACTGGGTCACCATGTTAAACATAGCTTTGAGACTTTCCAAGACAGTTCCTCATTATGGTGCAGTGTTTCACAGTACATTGCAGAGTAGGTATTTGCTAATATCCTGTCCCTAAAGAGAACCACACAACAGTCTTATTACCAAGTGGGGTAAGTTAGGTATTATTGCTCACCTTATGGAACAGTTTTGACTAACGGTCTAAACAAAAAAACATATTTATTCAATGTAGATTAGACTCAAAGAAGAGTTACAGGTATTGGTGTGTAATAGAGCAGGATTTGGAATATTGATGTGTGCAACTGAAGAAGCAAACATGGATATAACGACCAAAAATAGGTATGGTCTTTACAACAAGAAAACTCTACTCTGAAAAACAATGCTCAAGTTGTAAACATATAAATATTCTGCAAAAGTAATAATGCAGAAAAGCCTTTCCTTCATTTTACTGCTATATCCTGTGGCAAGCAAGAGAGAGGAAGTGCTCTATAAATTGTCATTTTACCAGCTTCCTTTGAACAACACCCCATAAAGCTTAGCTTTGCTTCAATATCATTTGCATTAAATTTTCATGAAGTAATTCACTTCATGTTGCATTCTGCTTTGTGGTAATAGTTTCTCCCCCCTTTTTTTTTTACAGGTCTAACAAGTATTTGTTTACCAGCATCATATTTTCTGAACTGCTTCCAACTTCAAGTTCTTTTTCCCTCAACCACAGGAGTCTTCCTAGAAGATTGACACTAAACATCCAGAGATTATTAATTATATTCAGACCAGCACTTAGTGTAAGCCTGCTATAGGATTACCATGTGGAATTTCCCATACTTGCATTATGATGAAATATCTAATTAGTGTATAGTAGGCAGGCATGAATTTCATTGTATTTAAACATTTGCTGACAAGCTGGACTTTCAGTTTAGCTTTGTGCTTTGAGAGAAGTAATCTGATCTTATCTGCCTTTCTGTTGAGCAAATTCTCAAAATACTTTACCATTAGACCCACCCCCTCTCTAAGTAGCTTTTATGTGAGAACAAGAAGAATCTTTTATACTCTCCAATCTTATTTTTGCAAATGCCATATTTGAAAATAACGTGTATTACTGATATTCACCATTCAGAGTGAAAACTTTTGAAAGGAAAATGGAAGATGTCATTCAAATTGAATACATACATATTTCTAAGTGGGGGTTATATGGTGGCATTATGCTAAACTGAATCTTGGCAGTATAATACTACAACACACTTTCCTTTTTTTGATCATGTATTAATCATTTTAATATCTGATCTATAAATATTTTACCATCTATAAAATTTATGCCTGGTTGTTTTCCTGTGCAAGATTTGCCATGTAAAAAGAAAATATAGCTGCAACATTCTTCTCTGGAAATATCCCCAGGTCTTTCGGGTTTTTTTTCAGTGTGGCTGGTCATCAGGAAAGCAATTATAGCCTTGCTTTGGAATTTGAGTTACCAAATATTGACTAGAGAGAAAGAGATTTCACAGCTGATGTTTTTGACTTTTTATATCTCTGGAAGCTGCTATCTCAGACGTATTTATACAGTGAAGAATCTCACCCTGACTTTGGCATGGTTTTTTTACTTTGATAATTGGAGTGAGTTTCTTTGTTGTCTAAAGGTGGACTTTGCACTAGAAGAATTCCGTACAATAGCTTTTCTGGGTGACGTTGATTGGGGACAAGTCTTTCCAGTGACTGTAAGCAGCCAATAGAGAAAAACCTCTTCTGAAATCTAGGGTTTGAGAAAAAACCAAACAGCAACAGTTCAGGTATGTCTATGCTCTCAATTTTCAATTTTACATTTGAAGATCACTGAAATATTTTTGACTGATACAATTATTCTCTCATGTCATATTTAGGCTGGAACCTACATTTTGACTTGTTTTAATAATTACTTTGTGATTACAATATATGTTTTAAAGGATGCTAGAAACTTGGCCATCTGCATGATTCAACAGACTATCCTTGACAGACAATATTATGCTTATGAACATGAGTAGATTTCACTGGTAGACATAATGTTCACTAATTCTAACACAATGCAAGAATATATTATTTTTTGTTCTTTCTAAAAGAGAACTAGCATTGCAGATTTTTAATTTTATATTATTCTTCTTTTGTGATATAGTGTTCCTCTAGCTTTCTTCTTGGGTCTCTGGGATATTGTAAAAAAAATGTAATTCTTGCCTCTCCTGCTGCTGAAAACTCTTCAGACATGGTGGATTTTTTTTTTTTTTTAAATTTTTTAGTGACTGACAAAATTGAATTAGTCTAGTCCCCAGACTGGTAAAAAAAATCCATTGTTCAGAACATGTTCTGTTATCTGTAATCAGATTTAGATCAGGTTTGAGGTTAAATACACAAAACGACATGGAAACAGATTTCAATTTCAGGTCTTGCTAACTCCAACATATGTCAGTGACAGCAGAATTTAATGGATACTGATGCTCTTGCAAGTCACTCACCTCCCTAGAGAATTAATGTGCAGGTATGGTCACTGCTAGGAGAAGTCTTATGCATAATCTTGTTACAGTGGGGATACTGCAACACGTGTATCAGAGAACAAGGCCCGTGGAAAAGAAATATATATGGACTGATTCTTGATAGCTGTTTCAGAGAGATGTTTATTTCTCCAGCCGCATGGCCGGGGCTCTGCCAAGGAACTGCTGCAATCACGGGACCCGAGGGGCCTTGCCTGCACAGGGGAACACAAAACAACGAATGGGGAGCGAGGCTGACCAGGGGCAGGGAAACCCCGTGTCTCCCCCCAGGGCCCCTCTCCCAGGACTACATGGCAGGGGGGAAGGGACCCCAACATAATCCTTTGCATTAAGTTGTGAGCTTATTTTATCCCTAAATTTTTATTGTTAAAAATTTGACAACCTTGACAACAACACTGAGGGTTTGTTTTATTACATAAAGTTTACATTAAATTGCTGATGTTTTTTATACTTGTATGTGTCAGTGTGGGGAAAAAGAACTGCATATTTTTAAAGATGTTCTGGATTCTCAAAAACACTATTGCTGGCCTTCCTGAACTTAATTACCTAGGGCACAATATTATTGTTTCATATCGCGCTGTCTGAGGATACTGGCCTTTCATTTTTGAGGAAATTTCCTTAGTTTATATTTTATTCCTTGCTTAGGATGATTGTTAAAATGCTGCAGCAGCATCTATTTTTTTTATACCTATTGTCTGCTCTTAGCTTTTCACTGCTGCTTTTTGATCTCTTTAATACAGAGTCATGTCCCTGTGATGTCAAAGTCCAGTCCAGTCAGTGGTATAATTATGAATCCTCATGTCTATGAAACTTTTCTCTCTGAGCACTTTGAATTTTCTAATGCCCCAGTATGGTTTCTTGTTTACTCAAAATAAAGTAGATATGAACTGAAAGATGGGAAAATAGCCACTGCTGGCTTTTTAATTATTTAGATCAAAAGTGTGGATTCAAACTAAACAACATTTCTGGCTTCTGTAGGTGTATAACATGAAACTTTAATTCCTGAGGTCTTCATAATTCAATTTTTTATTTTCAGAGAAAGTTTTTTGTGTATGGAAGAACTATTAAACACATTATATAGGCAGACAGATGAAATTCAGAGGGCCAGATCTCTGGATGAGCTGAAAGGGAGGCACTTAGCCCCTACTGAAGAGCCAGGAAAGATATCCCAAGCTTTCATTTAACCTGAATGCTTATGTTTCAATGCCAGAAAAAAAAATTCTGCTGCTGACATGTACAATGTCAGACCACTGCTGAGCCATAGAAATTCCAGCTGACTCCAAACCTCATGTCATGTCAGAATCTCCAGTAAAGTACAGTAACAAAAAAGATGCATCACCTGTGTTACCCAGGTGTGCAATTAGATTTGCTCTAAGTGACAAATTATCATCTGCTCTGATTTGAAACAGAATTTGAGTGTTCGTCTGGTTGGTGAGAAAGCTAGTTCCATCTCTTGGTCCAAGTTTAAAGGATGTCTTTTAAAGCCCAGACTGCATAATGCAACCATCAAAGAATATTCAGGTTTGTAAATCACATACAGGAGTGGCCGTGAATAATAACAGTTAAGCAGACTAGCTGTAACACTCTTTGCTAATCAGACCCCTGAAATTTAAGTGATACCTGATTTAAACATTCTCCAGGGAGACAGGACTGAAGAGCATTAGTATTTAAGAGGGGTTTGTAAATGATCCCCTTTGGAAACTGAAATGATATGAAAGCTCACATGCAGCAGGACTGCATGCATCTGTGGAATTAGATGTGACTTGCACTTTGCTGAAAGAATCTTAGTGGCATATCAGTGTTTGTCTTCAGCACCTAGATAAAACTGTGAATTTAGTTGTAAGACTCTTGCTGGAAGAAGCTCACTTCTCTGTACTTTACCAGGTTTTCTGGACCTCTGATTTTTAGAGCTATTGCATCTTAGGAAGTTTTAAGCCTACTGGTTACTGTAGCAAATAATCCTTGTTCTCCTATACATACTTGCAAAAGGCAAGATTATCTAGACAATACTTTTGCATCATACCTTTAAATGTAAGTTCTCATTTATTTTTGTGCTTTATTAATTCAGAGATATGCATGTAAATGCTCACACTAAATCTTCATTCAGAGCTATGAACACAAACTGTTCTTATTTTACCAATCTTAATATCTTAACCATCTTACCACTACTTACTGACAAAGTGCCTGCTACAATACCTAGAAAAGCATTATACTGAACCAAGGACTGTGTCCTGGGGTGATGTTATGAAGCGGCTTTATTCCTTAACCATCCGCTCAATGCCTAAGGACGCTGTGCCTTTAACATGGACCCGGGGGGTGGGGCCGGAGCCAGGGACCCGAGGGGGTGGTTGAAGGGTTCAGCCCAAGGTTCCAGGGTCTTGGCAGGGCTGGGGAGGGAGTGTGCCGGGAGCACTGTGCTGCTTTTCTGGGTTTCCTTTTTAATCCTGTTCTGTTTTTTTTTTTAATCCTGTTCTACCCTGTTTTGTTTGTGTGTTAATAAACAGTTTGGTTTCTTTTTCCCACTTTCACTTCTCGTGACTCATTTGTCTCACTGACGGAGGAAAAGGGGAGGCCCTTTTCCCTTCAGAGGAGACACTCACTCCGGAGTGTTTCCTCCTTAAGATTTGTCTCAAAAATTGAGACAGATTGAAATACTGAAATGACAGTCTAATATATTTTAAAATAACTAAAGTACGTGCTTTATTGTTTATATATTCTGTGTCAAGTTATTTTCTATATTTTCTATATTCCTAAGGAAAAAAAATTTTGTTTCTCCTCTTTGCCATTTGTCATTGGGCAGCCCTGACAAGTGCTGTTGATAGGGTAATATTAGGCATTTGATTGTTACTAGCTGCACACAGAATCTTTTGTTGCAGTTTTTGTGTAGATACTCTCTGTCTGATTTTTCAGGGGCACAATGTGTAAAAATCTGTGCTTACTGGAACTTGCTTTTAGAAAAGATAATTTTAAAGAAAACGTGGAAAATAAACCATACTTTTCTTCTGCACTGTAAAGAAAATAAATATGGTATTATATCTAAGTTATTTGTATTACTGATACCCCCTGAGACCAAAGGGACTAATATCATGCTTTATAGCGTGAAAAATAATGTTAAAGTTGGGATTTTGCTGTAGCAAGAGAGATGCCTGCAAGACTATTCAGAGAAAGCTTGATGTGGAGCAGTCCTGCAACCTGTACAATATATGTGTGTGTGGAAAAAATTCTAATTTTAGGTATAGGTAACACTTTTAACTCTAGCTATACGTGACTAGTGCAAATGGTAGTATTGTGTTAATTTTGATACTTTCTAGCTTTGTGAATTCTTCATGTTCATTCATACTTCGCTGCTGAGGGTCCGTATTCTGAAAAAAGTTTGATCCATAGCAATTCTCCTGAAACAACTAAAATTTTGGTATTCTTATATACCAAGCAGAAATGGCAAACATATTAGTAGATCGGTCTAGATCTAGAACGGTCATTAGAAGAACTCGGTCTAGATCTAGAACCGTCATTAGAAGAACTCTGGTGACAAGAATATAAGCAAATCCTTCAAAACATTAAAAAATATGCCTTCTTGTTGTGGTGGTTGTGGCTGCCACCAGAGTGATGGGGGAGCGGCAGAGCCCCAGAACAGCTGCTAATTCCTGGTGGGCTGGCTCTGAGGTTTAACATCTCCTCTTAGTTCACGGTGAGCACCCACAAGCCTGTGCAGACTTATGTAGATAGTCGGTTTTTGGTTGGCCCGTTGGCTCTCTGCCCCTTTTTCTTTGAATATGTACGTTCCTTCTTTAATATGTATGCTTTCTAGAATGTTCTTTGCTGTTCGATGCCCCATTATCCCCTCCTCCCTCCCCTCTCCTTCCCCACTGGTTTGTGGGTTGCCAGTCTATACCTCCTCCACCCCCTACCCCTCTCCTGATTAGTTGTTGTCCCCCCTATAAAGCCCCTGGACCCTCCAGTACTCTTGTTTATTGTCCCTGGACCCTTCTTGGAATAAATCCTTGGAAACCCATACAGAAGACCCCTCTTGTCTCCATCCTTGGCTGACGCTTTTGGATCCTTGGTGCTTGTGGGTGTGTGTGCCTCCACCATGCAGGTGGGTTGGAGTGCTTGTGTGGTGGCTTTGTGTCCCCTCCAGGGAGCCCCCAACGGGAGGTCAGCTGCTCTGGGAGCACCTGACCTCACGCAGGGGGCTTGGGAAAGGCACAGCATGGTTCCTACCACCTTCACCGCAAGCTGCGTCACCTCCTGTTTGAATCAAAGACACCCTACCCTAGGAATATTCAATAAAAAACCAAAGAATAATCTTTTGTTGGATTCCTTAATTTCTTTTTAAATAAGTTATTTAGGATTGGCAAAAATTCATTGTATCTTTGCTATTCCCACCAATTCATCTCATGACAAGGAATATGACAGTACCTCAATCAGGATTTGGGCTCACCATGACTCACACGGTATAAAAACAAGTATAAAAAAATGCATTAAAAGTATCAGTCACTATTCAGAAGATATTGTAAACTATATAGAGTAGTTTCCTAAGAGCAGTGACTTAGAATTTTGATCAGCACAAAGAGCAAGCTAAACCTATGGAAATTAGGGAAGTATTTAGGAGAATCGTTCCTTATAAGACTTTTGTGTACAGTTTATTCTGCTGAGTGCCGTCCATTCTCAGTGCAAGTTACTTATTATTGATTCTTCTGAGAAAACATATTTTCTGTAATACACATTTTGCTAGACACAAAAGTGGTGCTGTTTCAGGAAAACAGAATATAACTTCCTCCAGATGTGATGAAATCAATGGCTCATAAGAAAAGAACCAATGCTTTTGAGGAAAACATAAATGCGAAAAACTCATCGCATATTTTTGTCACTGTCAAATTAATTGGAACAACATGTTTGCTATACATACATGCTTTCTACATGATAAAAAGACTATTAAACAGTGTGCACTTGTGTACTTTTATGAGGCCCTTTCATTTTAGAAGTGGGATCATTGGAAGTACAGACCAGAGAATGAATCTACTATGACAATAATAACTAGATAATAGATGTGTTTATTTTGAGAAATTTATTTAATCTATTGAACAAAGCTAGTCTCCCCCCATCTTTTATATATTGTTCTTAGAGAGCTTATAGCCCTGTGAATTGATTTATAGCTGGGTATTATTTTTTAAAAGTTTCAACAATCATATTTGTTCTGTAGAGAGTTTGTAATAATCATAAGAGAAATTATCAAGTCAAGAGATGATAGAATCATAAAATGGTTTGGGTTGGAATGGGACCTTAGGAATCAATGAACTTCAATCCGCCGGCCACGGTCAGGGACACCTTCCACCAGACTAGGTTGTTCAGAGCCCCATGCAGCCTGGCCTTGAACATTTCTGGGCATGGGGCAGCCACAGTTTCTCTGGGCAACCTGTTCCAGTGCCCCACAGCAAACAATTTCTTCCTAATATCCAATTTAAACCTCTGTCAGTTTGAAACCACTCTTCCTTGTCCTGTCACTGCATGCTCTTGTAAAAAGTCCCTCTCCAGGTCTCTTGTAGGTCCCTAAGAGATCCCCAAAACCTTCTCCAGGCTGAATAATCCCAACTTTCTCAGCCTTTCCCCATAGGAGAGGTGCTCCATCCCTGTAATCATCTTGCTGACCTCCTCTGGACTTGCTCCAACAGGTCCATGTCCTTCCTGTGCTGGGATCCCTGAGATGGATGCAGCATTGCAGGTGGGGGTTTCAGTGATGATGAATAATATTTTCTTGACATATTCTCATAGGTTACTCTTTCTATTCCCTCAAAAATCATCATATCTGAAAATACTTTTATAATGCACATAGTTGTATTTAAAAGCTATCCCTCAAAGACACCAAACAGTCTTACGGTTATGCTTTGGCTCTATTATTGTTGACGAGTCTGCTTAGCCAAAAGGTTTTTTTTTCCTTATGTTTAATAGGAAAAAGCTAATTTTACTATAAATGTGGATGTTTATATCATTTGTTAACTATTTATTTATTCTTCATTTACTGGAACATTGTTTTGGAAATTTATTAGTTTGTCTTTTCTTAGGAGGAAATATTTTGCACTTCACTGTAAACTTTCCCTACTAGACTGAAGCATCAGATAATTTTGATGCTCTACATGGCAGAAATCCCATAACTATAAAGAAATGTAACTGCTAAGGGTAACGTTCATAAGGTCATTTATCTAGGAAGCAGATTTCATTCCTGATGAAGTGAAAGAATGGTAGGTTTTAAAAGCATATTTTGTTTTCACTTATAAAACAAAATATAAAATGTAACTTGTTAAAGCTATGACCCTTCTGTTGTCACAGCACCACACTGGAAATAGATTATGGTGTTAAAAGAGTTACTGAAAAACCAACAAAGCACATCTTTCTTCTGCCATGGTATCTATCACGTCTGAGATCAGAAATTACTCCAGTGCTCCATGGAGTGATATTAGAGAACAAGGGGAAAGGCAAAACCTGTTTTTCTGAGAAAGAGTAAAAGTAGAAGAATGAGGATACTCTCACTATGAGCAGAAAGACTCTGAAATTTATGTTACCTTCCCATCACTTTCAAAATACACACAAGTAATAAATTTAGAAAAAGTCTTAAAAACAAGTGCAGAAGAATGAAAATTTGGCTTTGAATTTGGCAAAGCTCCTACTCATGTCAAACAAGACTGATCATACTTAAAGAAAAATACTGCATTTGTACAGAGCATGCTGGGTTCCTTCACTAGTGGGGCAGAAAGGGTCTTACATCAGACTTTTGCCCCTGCATCAAACAAATGCTCACTTAATTCTTTTTTGCTTGATAATTTTGCAAGCTCTCCCTCAAACTGAATATAGTTTTCTTTGTTTTAGAGAGGAAAAGGAGGAGAATTAGGTTTCCCTTCCTGAACACACAAATATTACACTTGATAAAAAGTATTTAAATAATTAGGGGTAAAAATACCTTCTGGCAAAAGAGAGGGTCTTGCATATTCTGTGTGAATGGTATAGCAATTACCCAACTATATAACACAGAGCAGTTACCAGTGATTTGACCTCCACTGTGTTTTGAATTCACTCCAGTTTCCTGAATACTCTCTATGAAAGTTCTGCTGTTGACGAAGATGCTGATTGAGGAATACTTAGTACATATAATGAAGTATGCTTGGTCATGAGCTATACAGTTTATTCAGCACTGAAATTATTCCAAGATTCTGGGCATAGAAGCAATTAATTGTAGGGAACCTTTTTGAGGAATTTTATATTCCTAGAGACTTCAGGTAGCAAGTCAGTGGAGGATCAATGGATCAAAATTGACACAGAGAATGTGCCTCATCAACTGGAGAACCAAAGGCAGGCAGGAAATACTGGTGATATTAAGAGAACTATCAGTCACCATGCACCTTAACAGATAACTTCACATACCTGCACCTTGGTTTGTGGTTTTGGAACTTCAGGATATAACCTCTAACTATAATTATGCCAACAATACTATTGTTTTCCACAAGAGTATCTACAAAGAATATTATACTGTAATATTCCAATGCAAAACGAAATTTCTCTGCAAAGCGATTCATTCTTCATTCCCACCCCTCCCTTCATAAAAAATTCCCCATCCCCTTCCACTCCCTTGCCTATTTAATAATTCATAATAGGGTGCACAATTTAAATGTAATTTATAGTGACTCCACGGTAGTGTTTCCACTCACAGAATTTCTGCTAAATACTTTCTAATGTCCGTCCTGCCCTTGCAAAAGTAGTAGAGGAGTAGCACAGTCTTTCTTGAGTGGTTGATCATGACTAAGTCTCTCACATCTTTCAACCAAGCAGTTAAATGGAAATGCTGACGTTCCTAGCAAAGATAATGATAAACCCACTCTTTTAAAGCATTGCAGTCAGATAGGGAACTCCTTCCACACAGAAGGGATGTAGATTGTCAGAGAACATATGGGTTCCTCCTCTAAATCTCATTCAGTGTGAAAACAGCAGGAATTTTTATCCTTTGGCTGTCAGACATGTTCATGTGCATGGACTGTAATAACCAAAAATGCTATCCTTGATACCTCTCCATTGTTTGTTCCTTCTTTTTTCCATCTATGTTTGAAAGGCTACACTTGCACATGATAGCATCTTTATTTTCCATCATCTTCATATGAATTAGGCCATTGTACTTATTATAAATAAAACTCTTACTTAGAAAGATGCTTGATATGTGTGTTGATTATTAGCAATTAAGCATTTCATTATTACTCAGCAGTATGGGATTTGGTCGGTTTAATCTCATACTGTGTAACTGTTTCAAAATTCAGTAGAATGTTACCGTAAAAAGGTAGCAATTCTAAAGAAATCTGATGGATATTCAAATCAGTATAACTGTCATCTGAGAAACAATGCAGCAATGCTGATTATCTGATTTATAATGAAAGACAGCTTGTGGAGTTAATCTAGGTCCATGAAACAAGACATTAGGAAAACAGCTCAATTGTTTTAACTGTTGATTATGTATTTCATTTTGACAACAATGTCCTGCATTAAGGGAGTCATGATTAACCTCTGATATTTTACCTGAAATGAGAAAAGCATCTTACAAAACAATGAAGTAATTTTACTCCTTTATAGAGGAGAAACGAATAATTCAGCACTGAAATGAACACAGCCTTTATTTCAGAAACAGCATTACATGGAAAGTGACAGATTACCTTTAAGGGGTAAATGTGATTTGCACAGAAGTCTAAGTAGCTAATGTCTCTTTATACCAGAAAGAAAGGTGGTGGTTTTTTTAACTCACATAAATATTCCTATAATGACTACTGCACATTTTCAGTATGTAATTTTAAGAGTACTACATGCGTTGTCTTTGTAAGCACAAATTAAGCCTCTCCTTTGGTCACCATGGCAAGCTTCTTTGTAGTAGTACAAAGGAAGACTATTATGTGAGATCAGGGAATCGAAGTAGGATAGAATAGAAGCAAGCAGTTTATGTATGGGTCTTGCTCCTGCTGCTATTCCACATGCCATGTGATCTATGTACATCTTCTTCCTATTTGACTCATATGCCATATGTGTATTGATGCATTTGAAGATTCCAACAATATGTAAGAAAACCTGCTTAAGCACTGAAAATATTTTCCTGCTCAGGGAGGTATTACAGTAGGAACTTTTCTCTGCAGAGTGCATTTTTCCTTCATCAAGATGGTCAACGCCTCTTTGCATGGGGGTGGTGGCAGGAGATACATTAATCTCCGGTGAATCATAGCAAATGAGTGTGTAGAGGGTTGAACTCAAACTGCTGTGAAACTACGAAAACAGAGAAAAACAGAGTGGAACCTGATTAACTTGACACCTTTCATGCCACTAAACTGCAATTATTTTTCTCAGAGGGCTGCGTCCTGCAATATTTGCTATGAGCCCCATATACAGTCCAGCTTTATATTGTAACAGTACACTTTGTTCTTTAAGGGTTTCTTTTCAGAGATAGAAAGAATGCATGAGACCCTCATGGTCTTTGTAATACTACGTAGGTATAAAACACACAATAATTAAGACATCTGTCAGCACACCATTTTAGTATTTCAAAAGTTCTAGCTTACTTTCTGACAAAGGACATCAGAAACCTGCCTGTCCTCACAATATTAAAATATTACCCACTTTTCCTCTGTGTAGTTGAAAAACTTGCATTGATTATTCATGTGCAGTACCTTTTTCATATATAAATAAAGCAGCCTCACCTTTTATGCCCTTTGCTTGCTTGTGCCACATATTAATCACTTCAAAATATTCCACAATCTAATTTGTCTTCATATAAAAGGGAAAAAAATCAGAACCAAGTGTACCAAAAGGTTTTTGTTTGCTTCCTTGCTTGACCATTTGACTGGTGATCTCAAAGGTCTCTGTCAACCTTGATGACCCTATGATCCCTCAGGAAGGACCTCCCATTTTGATGGTTTTTTAACAGCTGTAGAAAGGAAACTTTCTCTTTGAAAATTTCATGTAATAGGCAATTTTACATAGGCTGAAGCTAAGTTTGAGATATAAAGTCAACTGATATCTCTCCTAATAGAAACACCTTTTTGTATAGCACTCTTATTTATTTACTTGGGGAAAAAACCAAAAGTTGTGGTAGCAATATTTTCACAAGCAGTTAAAGTGTGTTAGAATTTATTTTTTGAAGATTTATAACTTAGCTTTAAAATTGCTTCAGGACATCATTTGTTGTTCAGAATTAAAATTGAGTATACTGACATATTGAGTAGGAGGGCGAGACTAGGAACAAAGAAGGGGGAGCACTGAGGGAAAACTACGAATTTTTCTTTCAGTTACCTTTTTTGCCTTTGAATAGCTGAAGAAAAGCTATAATTTTTAAAATAACGAGTTGCCTGTTTGTACAATGGTTTTGTTATAGAATTCTGAAAACAAATATATATTTCATTCTGATTTATGACAACATTCAGTGGCTGAATTTCGAAGGCTTTTATTCTTTAAAGAAGATTCAGTTTGGTCTTGCCATTGTACATATGGTAGTTCGGCGGGAGGTTGTACTTAAGGAAAGAGCCTGGAAAAGGGGTTGTGGAGTTAGGTGAGAGGTCCAAAGAAACTTTACAAGGCATGAAGAAGAGGTCCATTTGGAAAACTAATTTGTAAACATCAGTTAGGAGGGAAAAATAAAAAGAACTTTAACCTTTGTTGTAAAAAAAAGAACAACAAAAAAATTAAATACTGATAGCTAGAGAATTTAACGGAAACCTAAGCAAAAGCAGACAAATCCAGATAAAGATATCCAAATATGACAGTCATGTTTAGAAAACTGTAATGAAGCTACTAAAAATAAGTATATCTGAAAACCAGACAAATAATAAAGACTACTTAGTGTTTTCTTCTCAATACTTTTCCAGAAACCACTGTAGTTGTAAAAGTTACTGCTAGAATAACAAATGTTGGGGTCTCCTCTCCTGCCATGGAGCCCTGGGAGAGGGGCCCTGAAGGGACAGACACGGGGTTTCCCTGCCCCTGCTCAGCCTCGTTCCCATTGGTTGGTTTGTGTTCCCTGCGCGGGCAGAAGGACCCTTGGTCCCGTGACTGGAACAGTTCCTGGGCAGAGCCCCGGCCATGCGGCTGGAGAAATAAACATCTCTGAAACAGCTATCAAGAATCTGTCTGTCCATATATATTTCCTTTCCACGGGACTCCTGGTTTGATATATGCATGTTGCAGTATCCCCACTGCAACAAATGGTGGAGAATTGTGAGCAGAACCATCCCCGATCCCTAAGCGACTGATTTGTGTGAGTAAACCCTGGAAACTTTGGATTCCTCTTCTTGGTTTTGCTTTGCTATTCCATATCTAAACTATGGAGGAACCGTGGGAAGACTCTTGGCTCTCAGAGCCGCATATGGACATTTATCTTAAACTTGAAAAGATTCTTGAACAACGATTTGTAAATTTTAGCTTGATTCAAGCTCAAAAAGAACTGAAACACTTCCTGGCATGGTTGTTTAAGAACTTTCTCTATGTTTCTTGGGATTTAATTGTTACCAAGGGCTTTTGGAAAACCGTTTGGACACAGTTAATATTGGAGTCAAAATATATGCCGATGGAAGAATATTTTCGTGAATATTATTTAATTACCGAGACTGTTGAGCAATGTCAGCTGTGTCCTGGCGAAGGGAAGCCTGGCACAGGGACCGTGCGGCCCAGGCCACGTGCACCGAGTGCTCTGCGAGCAGCAGCGAGGCAGTTCCCGCGTGCGGGCGGAGCCGTGCGAGCCGCAGTGTCGGTGGCGGAGCGAGGCGCGGCGGGAGCGGCAGGACCCGGCGGTGCCCGCCCGGCCCCGTGCAGCGCGTGGTGGAGCGAGCCCCGTGAACGCCCGACCGAGAGGGGCGGCGTGTGGGCGGCGGCTGGCGGCGATGGCGGTGGAGCGGAGCCGCGCCCAGCCGAGATGCGCGCTGGAGCAGGGCACGGGGGGGTCGTCGCTCGGGGGCCCGGCCGAGATGTGGGTGCAGCGCCTGGCATCGGCAGCGAAGCTGCGACCAGAGGAGGCGACGCACGGAGAACTGAGCGGCGCGGCCCGGCCCGGCCCGCGCAGCCCCGAACATGACCCCGGGAAGAGCGCGCAGGCACCAGCAGCTCCGACAATTCCAACACGGGAGCGACCGAAGGAGAGAGCAAAGACACAGCGAGACAGAAAACAGCAGCCACTCGAAAAAAGGAAAAAATCATAGTAGCTAAGATCTTAGGGATAGTAAAATGGTATCATGTTAAGCAAAATTATGGTTTTATAACAAGGGGTGACAACCAGCAAGACATATTCGTGCATAGAACTGCTATTAAAAAGAATAACCCTGAAAAATGCATCCCAAGCTTGGGAGATGGAGAGGTGGTGGAATTCAAAATTGTACTAAGTAGAAAAGGGTTACAAGCATCGCAGGTCACTGGGCCTGATGGTGTTCCTGTAAAAGGCAGTATATATGCAAAAAATCGTAGTCATGTTAGACAATATCTCCATTGTAAGTCCCCCCTACAGTCTCCCTTTCCTAATCCCACCTTTCCCTTTTACCCTATGTCCTATTACCCCCAGTGTATTCCCAATCTGTTTTTTCATCCATGGTTTCCCTCACAAAACCATGCTTTTGCCAATTGTTTCCCCAAAAATCCCTTTCCAATGCCGAGTGGGGGATGAAAAGGGGGAGGGAAGAAGTTAAACCCTCTCCTGCCTCAGTTTCCCCACAAAGCATGCTCAGAGAGTTCTGTCTCCCTTCTGTCAGCCCGAAGATGTTCCACAGAATCTGATTGGACATTTAAAGACTCAGGAGGGTGGCTTGTTTTGTTTTGAAACTGTTCTTGTTATGTTTATCCAGTTGTTTTCATTCTCCTTTTATTAAAATAAAACGGGTGAGGTGTTGGGGTCCCTTCCCCCTGCCATGGAGCCCTGGGAGAGGGGCCCTGAGGGCACAGACACGGGGTTTCCCTGCCCCTGCTCAGCCTCGTTCCCATTGGTTGGTTTGTGTTCCCTGCGCGGGCAGAAGGACCCTTGGTCCCGTGACTGGAACAGTTCCTGGGCAGAGCCCCGGCCATGTGGCTGGAGAAATAAACATCTCTCTGAAACAGCTATCAAGAATCTGTCTGTCCATATATATTTCCTTTCCACGGGACTCCTGGTTTGATATATGCATGTTGCAGTATCCCCACTGCAACAAACAAATGCATTGATTATTCTAGAACTAACCAAAATCTTTTTCTAGCCTGGATCTGGGACCTGAAAAAATTGATTAGAAACTTTTTTTTCCTGATCCCAGGCTATTACTAGCCCAATTTAAGTTTCCAAAGGTCCCCCATATGCAGTGTTGTGCCTGCTACTCAAAAATCTGAGAAAACTGGCAGATGTTTGGAAGACTTGCAAGTCTAGATCTCAATCTCCCATCAGAATGTAGTTTTGTTTCCCTAGCTGTCTTACACCTCTCACCCTCAAGTGATATTAGTGCTGACCCATCTGGTAAAAGATGAGGGGATGGCATAGTCCATAAAAGAATGCAGTCCGTTCTGGCAGTCACAGAACACTGCTTGATCAGAGTATGGCATTGGTGAGATTTATCAGGTAGAGGTGCATTTGAGTGGCATCAGCAAAAGCTCCAATTCAAAAGAGCAGAATTAGAAAGGACAAGGGAGTTTGGTTTTTTTTAAATTACCAGATGGAACTTCAAAAATGTTAGTTATCAGTTGAATAGTGTGATGCAAAATTATATATCAAAGACTAAGTGTATGAAATTTTAGAGTAGAATTATGTGGTTATAGAAAGCTTTTTAAAACATGTTTTTCACAAAATGCAGTGCAGTTGGTGGAGAAGAGCATGGATTGATTCATTATAGCATGATGTACACCTTCCCGTAGGAAGAAAATCTTATAAAACTCCTGAAATAGTGACATGTTCGTATATGCTAGTGTAAAATATGAGTAAATTAATTTTACTTCATATTCTTCGGGTTATTTGCAAGGTGACCATTCAATTAGATAATATTTTCCACTGTCAGCTTCAAGAGCTTGTTTAATCAATTACAACAACATCTGTATGATCATGGTATTCATTCTGGTTCAATTTAGTGGCCATGTATGGTATTAGATACTGTACAAAATGATGACTTAGTAGTGGAATTCACAGAGCCATGTATCTACCTTGTGAATTACCCACTCTTAGTATTAAATATGCAATTTTCAAACAATCATAAAATTATTTTATTAAATAACTCTGTTCACTAACCTTTTTTACATGTTTTAAACATCTATCCTATCAACACGGCTGCATGCATGTTTATCTTTCGGTACAGCAGTGAAGATTGAAAATACAGATCTTGAAACAGATCCAATCAGCTTTTAACAGAGTTTATTACTTTACTGTTGTTATACCGACTCTTGCTCCTGCAAATCCTTATGCAGCAAAACTATTTTGTGACCAAAATGAAAGTAAGTATACAGGTATTTCAGCAACACATGAAGCAGTTCACATAACTAAGTGTTCACAGGAGTAAAGTTAAGTGGAAAGTTATTATCTCTTCCAAACATACCTGTTGCTTTGTATCCTTCATTATCCCTTGCTTTGAATTTAAATAAAATTTCTGCACAAAGTATGTAATCTGAAATGTTAAAACACTGAAGACTTTAAATGATAAAGGAAAAGAACCTGTAGCTGCTCATAAATAATATAAAAAAAAGCCAGACACCATGCAGCAGAAATGCTATACGTTCTTGTTCTAACAAAACAAAGAGAAAACTTTCAGGTATGCTAGGCTGAACAGCACATGAAACTGAAAATTACAGGTGAAGTAAATTATTGTATTACTTTGCATAGAAAGGTAACAGATCCTTTGGCATCGGTTTTCATTTTGGTCATCCAACAAGACCATTTTTATAGCTCTTAGAACAGAAAACTAAAAGTTTTGGCAAGACTATGAGCAACGTTATTTTTCGTGTTGAGGTTTTGTTTGTGTGCAAGACAAATGAGAAAGACTGCTTTCATTATCTTTGTAGAGAAAATTGGTTCTGTTTGAAAAACTTGAAAACAGGCTTTGGATAATTTATACAATTAGAAAGTAAAAAAAAAAAAAAAAAAAAGGTTCATTTTGTCATGTCTCTTTAAATCTGTACTATTGGTCTTGCCTTGTCTTTTCTGTGGAAACCTAGTGTTAGTAACGTGGGCAACCTGCTGTGGCCAGAACAGTAGTTACATAAAACAGAGTAGTGGTAATGATGTCTGTGAATCCTGTGGAGATAGTTTGAAACTTCTGACAGTTGCTTAGTGAAATTAAGTATTTTTAGCTTGAAAATCTTTTTATTTCACTAATTGGGCTGTATCTTGTGGTGATGTAATACATGGTTAAAACTTACGTCTGTATTGTGTAATTTTTAGTTTCAATCTCTGTGTTCTTGATCTGTTTATTTACTGAGAACCATTACCCTTTTACATAGTGTTATATATTTTCACTAGCTGAAAAGGCCCTTGGAAGTTAAAATAATTAAGTATTCTATCATACTGACAACAAACCTTACCTGATAAAAATCTGAACATTAACTAAAAGGTAGAGTTTGTTCTACAAGAAAGGTTGGTATGTGTCACTGAGTACCACAAATGGTTTTACGAGGAGCTAATTGTTCCATTTGTCTTAACTCAAATAATTAGAAGATCTGGTCACTAGGCCTGCCGACTGTGCAGTATTTTTTTGTCTGCTGCAAACTGCAGTGTAACAAGAATTGAGGCTTGGAGCTCATCTTCATCCCACAAATAAAGTTAGTGCATCCAGATTTGGAAAATGACAGCAGTAATATTCCCATAGTAAAGCTGGAGCTTAGCCCTGTTATACTTATTAAAAAGCCTATTCATAAAAATTAAATCCATTCCATATCCTGGCCTCTGATGACAGCTCCATTTTTTTTCTTGTCTGGTTTGAATTACCTCAAGTCTGTACCCAGAAAGAATTTATCCCTTTCAAGAGACTTCTCAAACCTATAATAAATTCACATGGGTCATCCCATCAATGTGGTGAATTTGCATTATTATTTCATTATGAGAAGGAAAGAAAGAGGATTAGATCTCTTGCAGTGTTGGCAGCGCCTAAATCAACCCCAACACATGATTAAAGCTGGCATTTATGACTTTAACTGTCAAAGAAAACTAATTGTAAACTGAGAGCTGTGGATAATTATGGTCTTTTTTATTACACCGTTTTCCTCCTATTTATCACAGGATAAACTACAGACAATACTATTGTTTGCATTTAGCTCTCAGTTACTTGGAGCCTATTTATGCAAATGAAAATTGATCTAGATTCTCAAATTGATGAGTCTGTGTTAACTTAGTTTCAATCATGCTGTAAAAACCCTGAAAAAAGGTGACACTCATACAGCAATATTCGTGGCAGTGTATTTTGTACTGTGTCACTCCTAAGTACCCTTCGTTTTTAGTGTCTGCCTGGTTAATTTGTTTCTCATGAATGCTACTGAATAAGTAAGCTACTTAAACTACCTTCTCGCAGGAGATATTTTCCTTTGTCTTTTATCATCACTCATATGTTGCTTGTGTGAAATGTCATCTCACAGAGCTGTAACATATTTTAATAAACTGCTTGTACGTTTTTAGAGAAAGGAGTCCCTAAAACTTAGGAATAAAAGTTCTGATAATGACAGTTTTATCATGTTTTATTGAAAAACAACTACAGTGGTAGTTGTAATAGTTTTTTTCTTCACATTGTTTTAAATTTTTTTTTACCCCCTCTTGAAATGAATTCCAGATAGAAAAGATTATACATGTCTAGAGCTGGAAGTTCTGGATGTTGCAGGTTATGCAAATGAAATTTCTGCGCTTTTCTTTGGTTAATGTTAACTAAAGCCCAGGACACATTGACTGGGGCATCTGACCTTTCAAAAGAGAAATTAATTTTAAAAAGGGGGATGTGAATAAGAAACCAAAAACTATGAGAAAAGTGTATAGGAAATGAATTTATGATGTTTGACAGTAAAGGATTATGATTGACTAACAGGTGTCTACGAGGCAGAAAATGTGTTTTTACATGGTAATGTATAACTTAGTCATTGCCCCAGAACACTGTTGTGACCAAATAGAATTGGTTTACAAAAGAGGTAACTGCATTAGTGACCTCTAAAGTGGCAGTCCTGGCTGTAATCCTTGAGCCAGGAATTCAAACATCTGTAGTTACTTGAGTTGGAAGAGCTGTTGTCATTGTTTACTAAATTCTCTACTTAAATACCTGTTAGATACTGTGAGAAACAAGAGACTTGGAAATGGGTTTTTGATGTGACAGTTTAAGATAATATTCACAGTTCCCAGGAAAAAGAAAATAGTAACAAGGGACTTAGTAGGACTGATAAACCATCAGAAGCAATTATTTGAGGTGCAGCAATTATGAAATGCTTCTGAGCTTTATTAGAAAATGAAATAAAAAGTAATTGATGGCAGCAGACAAAACAGAACAAAAGCGTAAATATAAAAATACTGTTAGGATGTAAGCAATTGTTAGATTCTGAAGTATATGCATTGTGACTCAGGTTCCAACTTAACCAATACTGACTGTTGTTTCAAGTTTTTCATTCAGTTACTTTTGGGGATCTGAGCCTTAAATAATGTTTTTCTGTTTGTGAATTATCTGATGGAACAGTTGCAGGAACAACTAATGTAGGTTATAATAGCAATTACAAGAGCTTTCTATTTCTAATCAGGTGGGTTGGTGACTGAATTTATTTAGATGCCAAACCAGTTGTGAGTCTTTGTTGGAGGTTAGGATTTTTCCTTTTTTTTCTTTCTCTTAGGGAATTTACTCCCATTTGTTGCTAAGAGGCAATGACGACTCGTACTTAAGAGAGACAAAAGGTGTAGCCAAGGAGGAGGAGTGCAGCTGGCTACTCTCTTACCTGAGCGGTTTTCTCTTGGGAACGGCAGAGATCCCATGAGATTTTGTGCTGGGGGAAAGGGGCTGGGCGCTGCTCCTAGCTCTCCCTCTCGATCTCAGCATCGGAGGAGGCACCGCCGGTCTGGAGGATTCGCTGCCAGTACTGAGCTTTTGTCCTCCCAGTGCTTCTTCCTTACTGTTGGGTGAGCCTTTGCTCGTAAGGGCAGCTGTTGCACTGGGACCTTATTAACACCCAATCTGACTTGAAAGGACCCTCACCATCTATTCAGGTACTTCAGAGGAAAACCTGGGACCCCGAGACCCTTCCCCCTTCCCAGAGGGCATGTCTCCCTGGCTGTGTGGGGCAGCTGCTACTGAGAAGCCCAGCTGCCACTGCTCAGCCCTGCTGCTTTCTGCCATTGCCTCAGGCTATTTCACTACACTCTAAGCCAGCACTCCGTATCCACCTGACCCCTGCCGCTCCTGCTGAGACTGCGGAGTTTTCTGTTACATTTTGTTTGCCACCTCAGGGGGCTGCCCACCCCTGCCATCCCAGCCGCCTCCCCGAGGTTCCTGCTGCAGCCCCTTGCACCGCCCAGCCCACCCGCCATTACCACGTGAGGGGGCGGCGGGTGAGCTCGCGCCGCAGCGCCCCCTGCAGGCTCAGGGGAATCACCGCACTCCCCTGCCCGGCCCGGAGCCACCAGCGCCCCTGCCGGCTGCGAGCGGAACTGCAGCCAAGGGGAAGGTGCCTGACAGCCGAGAGAAAGCCGCTACTGCGTTTTGGTTCTGTTTGCCTTTGCTGCCGTTGTTGTTGTTTGTCTGCCTCGTTATACACATACATACATACTAGTAAAGAACTGTTATTCCTTTTCCCATCTCTTTGCATGAAAGCCCCTTAATTTCAAAGGTACAATAATTCGAAGGGAAAGGGGTTTATATTTTCCATTCCAAGGGAGGTTCCCACCTTCCTTAGCAGACAACTGTTTCTCAAACCAAGACAGTCTTCTCAAGTGAATTTTAGATATTTAAATGGGTATGATCTACCCAGACCAGTTAAATTAATCCAATTTAATTCAGATAAAATTTTGCCTAGAATAATTTACACTGTAGAAAAAAAAGATTTCTTGAGAAGCCTGCAATTGAGAAGGTCTTAACTGTTATTGCTGTTCAATACACACATGTCTCTCTCTAGGAGCCCGTGGTGGAGAAATCTCATAACTCCACAAATTTCAGGAATACTGAAGAAACAATAATCTTGTTCATAATGTTACGCTTCTAAATATAATTAAGATGGAGTCACAAAGCACTAATGTTTGTAAAAAATGGTGGAAGTAAAACACTGCTGGGTGAGAGGCTGGACATGAGCTGGCCATGGGCACTCCCAGCCCAGAAAGCCAAGTGTGTCCTGGGCTGCATCCAAAGCCCCGTGGGCAGCAGGGGAGGGAGGGGATTCTGCCCCTCTGCCCTGCTCTGGTGAGACCCCACCTGCAGAGCTGCCTCCAGCTCTGGGGTCCCAGCACAGGAAGGACATGGAGCTGTTGGAGAGTCTAGAGGAGGCCATCAAGGTGATCAGAGGGATGGAGTACCTGTGCTGTCGGGAAAGGCTGAGACAATTAGGGTTGCTCAGCCTGGAGAAGGGAAGGCTTTATGGTGATCTAATTCCCGCCCTTCAGTGCCTGAAGGGGGCTCACAAGAAAGCAGGAGAGGGAGTTTTTACAAGAGCATGTAGTGACAGGACAAGGGGGAATGGCTTCAAACTGAAATCGGGTAGGTTTACATCAGATAATAGGAAAAAATTCTTTACTGTGAGAGTGCTGAGACAGAGGAGCAGGTGAGACAGAGAACCTCAGAGAAGTTGTGGATGCCCCATCCCTGGAAATATTCAAGGCCAGGCTGCATGGGGCTCTGAGCAAGCTGGTATGGTGGAAGGTGTCCCTGACTATGGGAGGAGGGTGGATCTCAGTGATCCTTAAGTTTCCTTACAATCCAAACCATTTTATGATTCTATAAAACCTGCTAAAAGGAGAAAATCAGACATATTAAGGTACTTAGACACTATGCTAAGACTAGCAACCTTACTGGTTTCAGAGGTATTTGAGTGCTTAGAATTTATGTCAACATGATTTCTAAGATTTAAACTTTGTTAAAATATTTGTCAGCCTTTTTCTGACATGACCTTCAGGGACTTGGATTGGAGAAAAAACATAGAAGTGAATATGTACAAAATTAAAATGTGCCAAGAGTTTAAAGTATAACTAAGATAATAGTGGTTTTATCCGCAAAGACAGACTACCAGAAAAATTTACCAACAGAAGCAATACATCTGAATATTATAAATTCTTCAGGCAGTTTTTGCTATAAGGATAAAAAGGTGATGAAAGAAGTAAATGTCAAAAAGAAATATTTATTTTTCATAAACTGTATGACACATGAAATAGACATATTGTGCAATTGGTATCTCACCAAAAATAACAGAAAATAATGAATACAACCTTAAAAATGTACTACGTAGAAGAGAATTCTAGAAAATGCAATAGGACTTTAACAAACCATAGAAAAAATTCTTTAGGATACAAAGAAAAGCACTATGAGGCTACAGTCTTTGAATACATGAGAAATTATAAAACAGTGCTAGTACAATGTCTTTGAGGCATTATGGCAAAGGATCTGGCAGACTTCTAAAATGTCTAATAAGAAAAGACATAAAGCTAAAAGTGAAAGACAAAATTTTTAGTTAGAAAGAGTTTAACAGAAATAGGTAACACCAAATACACAAATGAACTTTGAGTATTTCAAAGGTAATTGAATATTCAAATACACAGAAAAAACAATCCTAGATTTTGCAATGAATTTTGGTGACTTCTAAGGTCTCTAAATCATAGAATCATTTGGGTTGAAAAAGATGTCTAAGATCATTTAGTCCAACTGTTAAACATTGTCTTGGGGTGACTTTATGATGTGTATCCCATATCGCTGCCTATGCCCAGAAATTAATTTTTGTGCCTTTCTATGCCTCTAAACTGAGCCTGAGAGGGGGAAGGAAAAAACTGAGCAAAACTTTTTCAAAGCAGTTTGCAGCTTGTTCAAGGTCACACAGAGATAGCAACTTTTTTTCAGCTGTGGCAGGGGAGGGAGGAAGCACCTGGCTTGCTGGGTTTTTTTGGGAGTCAGCTTTTGGCCAGTGGTTCAGCTTCTTTTTCTCCGGAGAGAGACTGAGAGTTGAATTTTTTTTTCCCTTCCCAGGAATTTCGGATTTTCTCCCTTTTCCACTGGACTTCTACAATATCAGAACACATCGGGAGGACTTTCCACCGAGCACAGAGGGCCTGGCCCTGGGCCAAGCCCCAGCTCCGGGGAGAGCAAAGGGAGGACTCTTGACACTTTCCCAGGATTTTCTCCACAGCGAGAGATTTTATTATTTAGCATTATATTCCTTTTCCCATGTGTTTGTTAAATAAATAGTTTTATCTCCTTCACTTTCCTTCGAGGAAATTTTTTTTTTTTCCCCCAAACCTGGTGGGGGAGGGGTGGTTGTGCCTTCCCTCAGAGGATATATTTCTAAATTTGGCCAAACCGGAACAACATGCATGATTAATGTGAAATAAATTTAGTGGTGTCCTGATAAAGAAACAGAGCACTTGAAATAGGTGGAAGGAATATCAGATGAGGTGAAAAGCAGGTGTGTAGAAGTCATTGGCACCATAACTTTGCACACTCTGCAGATCAGTGACCTGAAGGACAGAATATAGTCTGTGTTTTCAGAAGATCTAGTTTCTAAGGAAAGGTAAAGTTTTGTGTTATGATTCACATGAACTGGAGAAGTGAATAGAAAAGGAGAAAGATTTTTTAGTTCAAGAGATTATGAATTAAAAAACCCAAAACACAACAAAGCATTTTCTAGTGGTGATACATTAAGAGTGTCCATCAACAGAGCCTAGAACAGAACTATTTCACAGAAAATTGCAAAATACTTGACTTTCGATCAAAGTAATAAGTAACTATTGTTATGAAAGTAATAAGTAACTATTGTTATGAAATCAATAAAAGCTGAGAATGTATTTTGGATTGCAGTTCTCGTACTATCATGTAAAAGATAGCTTACAACTGAGAGGAAAAAAAGAAAATTAAGGACAATCAGAACCTATAAAATTTTAAATATACAAAGGTCATCAAAAGAATGGTTACAAGGGAAAGGATTCAGGAAAGCTGTGACAGGAAAAGCAAATGTGTATGCTTTGTTGATACACTGATAGAACTTGGAAAGGATAGGATGTGGCAGAAAGAGTAAGTAGACATGACTCATTAGGTGAGCAGTTCTGTTGAAAACAATAGTTTGCAAATTTGGAAGTGATAAAAGGAAACACGACAATGTGTCAAGATTAATATTAGATTTCAGAGAATTTTTCACTTTAAAAATTAAGGAAGAGTAAAAAAGTTTTTCTGGTAACAAGCATACTGAGAATTATTGTACAGGATGATTATTTTATTTAATTAAGGAGGAGGAAATTCATGGTTTAGGGCTTCATATTTACTTAGAAAGTGTCAGAACATCTATCTACTAGGTGATACATATACTTCTACTGTTTGCTATGTCACTTCTGATTTATTGAGATAATACCTATGATTCAAAGTGTATTTCGGTCTGTGGAAGGGCTTCTCCTCCCATTCTTATAGACCAGATGTGGGCACTCTGGCTGTCTACACAAATGGATGGGAAGAAGGAAATAACCACATTAGCTCCTGCTCTTCTGTCCCTAGGATAGAGTGGCCTCAAACACTTTCAAGAGTTGTATGGTGAGAGCATATAACCATGTAAATTATATTCTTAAAAGATTCCCCAGAAAAAATAGTTTTCTGTTCTCTCTTTTTCTCTCTCTGTCCTTTCCCCTTCCCCTCCCCTCCTTCCCCTCCCCCTCCCCCTCCCCTCCCCTCCCCTCCCCTCCCCTCCCCCTCCCCCTCCCCTCCCCTCCCCTCCCCTCCCCTCCCCTCCCCTCCCCTCCCCTCCCCTCCCCTCCCCTCCCCTCCCCTCCCCTCCCCTCCCCTCCCCTCCCCTCCCCTCCCCTCCCCTCCCCTCCCCTCCCCTCCTCCTTCCCCTTTCCTTCCCTTTCCTTCCCCTTTCCTTCCCTTTCCTTCCCCTTTCCTTCCCCTTTCCTTCCCTCCCTGCACCTTCCCTTCCTGCACTTTCCTAAATCCACCTAAATCCATTAGGTTTTAAACCAAAACAAAATGAAACAATGCTATGGAACCCTTTTTGGTATCTTTTATGATGAATTTTTATTTCCATTTCTGTTTCTTCAACTGCTTTGCAGAAACTACAGTTTCTCCAGGAAATAAGACACTCTGATTTTTCCATTCTGAGTTAGCAGATTATTGCAAAACTACTTCAGCTCATTTAGAAGATTTAGTTTTTTCCTGGAGAATATACTTCAGTGCTTTATAGAACCAGTCTGGTAATTCAAGCCTCTTAAATGAACTTTCTTGCCCTGTATGTATCAAGATACATAAATACATCTTTTTCTGATGAAAAAGAAGCAGTAATTCCAATAATAAACCTTCTTTTCCAGATTTTTCTCTAAACCACTAAATACGTGTTTTCTTAACTCCAGTAGAACCCATTAAGGGTGTGTCAGCAAAATGAAATTAGATTGGGTCTCAATTCATCTGCAAGACAAATGCATTAAAAATTATGATCACAAGTGAATATCAACAGAAGAAAAAGTGCTTATGTATTAGAAGCATGTGGAGTTCTAACAATAATTTACAGAGGCATTTTCACATTAAATAATGTATCTTACAGAGCTATTTAAATGACAAAACATCAAAACTTCAGATCTTCTTGAGGCATTTGCATTCCTACTAAGAAATTGTCCAAGTAAGCTCTTTGAATGTTTTAAAACATAAAATACAGATGTCTGTGAAAAGCAATGAATACCACAATGACTAAGAATTTAACCTGATATAGTTGTGGTCTGAGTCCTATCTTACTGACTAAGACACATGTAAGAGCAGCATGAACTCAGTCCCTAGAGGAAATGTCAGGGATATCCAAACAGCCATAATGACAGCAGCCTTTTTTGATCAATTTTCTGATTGCTGTGTGATAGGTGATTGTGATGAATGCCCACTAGCTGTGTACAGCATGTTACTCCAGTAGTGCCTACCTTCATGAGATTTATAAGTTAGTGTAGCTTTTATGTTGTCTGCAAAAAGCACTTCATTATTCAGGTCATAAACTTTCTGTTAGGAGATTTGGTAAAGAAGTAAACTCAAGTTTCAGGAGAGTATTAGTTGGTTGCTATTAATTACTGCTTTGCTTTAAAGAGAAGATGATGAGACTTTCAGCAGAAACAAAAAATCCCCAAAAAACTGGTCTTGGACAGCCAAGAATCCATTAAAAGCAAAATAAAATGTGACAGCAGGCACAGTTGCTAGTTCAAAATAAAGTTAAAAGTGCAGAAACAAGGATAGATAACCTACCAATTCAGTGAAAAACGATCCACTATAAATCATCTCACTGTTTAAGGGGACATGAAATAGCTTGTTGCTTTCTACACCACTAGTAAATATGATATGTAAATATTTGTACAAAACTTGCAGTGTTACCTGTAAAATACCACAGAACTAAACAGAATATAAGATTACCACAAACCATGTTGTCTTTTATTATAGTTGGGTTTTTTTAGACTGTTTCTACTTCCTTCTTTTAAAATAAAATAGCAGTGGAGGAATTTTAGATGGCAAAGCTTAAATAATTAAAACAAAATATTAATTTATTTACATTCTCTGGGGTTACGTTACAATGGCTTATCTTAGTCATGGCAATATATCAGGGTGTGTGCACACAGCACCTCAGATACCAGCACCTGAAATTCACCCTGAAAAGAAATGTGCAAACTTTACAAATTGTAGACGATCTTTGGGTTGCAGCTAACACAACTCAAAGCAGTAATGAATAGGCTTTGCTTTCTGTGCCAGTCTGTGTTTCTGAATCAGGAACAGAAGACAGTCACTGAGACAGATTTTAATAATTGTGTCTTGAAGTGGCACCAATTGCAGTGTCTAAGTTTACATCGAAAAGTATTGGTTGTTGTTCTCTAATAGAGTTTACAAAATTAACTTTCTTCCTATGCTCTTTTCTGTCTCTTTTAGTTGAAAGGACTTGGGAACCTTTACTTCTCTGTGTTTTCACAAGAAAATATCCCTAAAACCTGGGAGTGTTTTTAAAGAGAACATCAAGAGTATTATATGATGTATAATACTTCTACATGATAAAGGCTAATGACTTCTGAAATTTCCTGTTTCTGAGGCCATTTTCTCATGATCTATTGAAATGAGGTCATAGCCGCTGGCTGAAGACATCTGTTTGCTGATCCAAAATCCAGACAGACAGTGATGAGAAGCACTTCTCTGAAGTTCTTTATGTGCCATCCTTTGAGACAGTAATTTCAAGTTTCTAGCTGTGAAACGAACTTTATTACTGCTCTAACTGCTGGATATGAGGTAGGGACACTCATCATCACTCCTAAAAAAGCTGTTCTGAGAGTTTCCCTCAAGCCAAAAGAGCAGAACTACCAAAGCTTTTCCTCTAAGAACTCTGCAAGCTCCTCATTTTTTCTTGGAAGGTTAAACCTGTCACTCCCAAAAGATTTTTAGAAAATGTAACAAGCAAATGCCCAGCTGTTTGTAAAAGCTCAGGAAATTTTAATTAGCACAGTGCAGAGGTGGAATGATGCTAAGAGTCCTGAAAGCACCAAGAGGACACTCAGGATTTGCATAGGCTAAAATTAATATTTTTCTCTCTTTTATTTCCCAGTATGATGCTTTAGAGCACTTTTGCAAGATTTTGGTTCTAGATAATGTTCTAGAACCAACATTAATGTTATCTAACATTACTAGATAACATTCTAGTACCTTTGTTAACTAATCTTCTTGATTTCCATGGCAATACATCCAGTGTTTTCTTTTTCATTTGCAGTATTTGAAAATTCTTTCTTTTCTTCAACTACACAAATTGCCACAGTGGAAAAAAAAGGAATTCTGAAGAAACCAAAATTATTTTACCCTATGACTTATGGATGACTTCAGGCCTCCAAAGTTGTGGAAGAAAATATAGAGAGGATTAAAAAAAAAGAAAAAAAGTAATCTGGAGTGACCATCTGGTAACTAAAAATTGAAGTCTTACTGCAGGTGCCAAAATAGTTTGGTCCTCCTATCACCTTCAGGATGAAACTATGAATATACTTTCAGTTGTCGCACAGGAACACAATATCCAAAAGAGAACTTAGTGAGCTAGTATATGGCCAAAATTCCCTCCTTCTCACTCCACTAGAGTCCATGATACAGACTGAGTACCCTTTGGGACCTGATTGTGACTTCTGAATTGAAATTAATCACATGACAGAGTAGGCACTGCAAAGTTGGCAGTGATAGATTCCTCTGGAATGTGGGTTGGTGTCATGATTTGACACTTGCCAAATCCAGGCACCCACAAAAGTCACTCACTCACCCTCCCTTGCCACAGCTGAGCAGAGGAGAGAAAAATTTAATGAAGGCTTCATGAGTTGAGATAAGGATTTGGAAAAAACACTCCAAGGGCAAACCTGGCTCAACTTAAAAGTACAAAGTGAATTTATTACTAACAAAATCAGAGTAGGATAATAAAAAGTAAAAAAAGCTCTTGAAAACACCTTTTTTCCCCCATGCCCTCCCTCCTTCCCACCAACAGCGCAGGGAGACAGCACGTGGGGGTTTGGTCAGCTCATCACCCGAGATGATCTTCCACTGCTCACGGAGAGGAGTCCTTCCCCTGCTATACCGTGGGGTCCCTTGCCAGGGGAGACAGTTCTCCGTGAACTTTTCCAGCATGGTTCCAATCTCACGAGCAGCAGTACTGCCAAACCTGCTGCAATGTGATTTTCTCCCACAGGCAATCAGTCCCCCTAAAAGTGCTGCAGTGTGGGTCACTTCCACAGGGTGCAGTCCTCCAAGGACAGTGCTCCACCCTGGAAGCAGGGGTCCCTTCCCTCTACCAGGTCTCCCACTGGACCACAGCCTCTTCCAGGCATCCACCCGCTCCGGCACGGGCACCTCCCCCACAGGCTGTGGGTGGATCTCTGCATCCCCCGTGGATCCCCATGGGCTGCAGGGGCACAGCTGCTTCGCCACGGTCTGCACCACGGCCTGCAGAGGAACCTCAGCTCCGGTGCCTGGAGCACCTCCTCCCTCTCCTTCTCCACTGACCTTGGTGTCACCATGTTTTTTCCCTCACATGTTCTCACCTCCTCCTCTAGCTGGAATTAACATTGTGCACCCCATTTTGTTTTGATTTTCTTCTTAAATATGTTATCACAGAGGTGTTACCATCATCTCTAATCGGCCCAGCCTTGGCCAGCAGCATGTTTATCTTCAGAGCCATCAGGGATTGGCTCTGCTGGACATGGTGGAAGCTTCCAGCAGCTTCTTACAGAGGCCACGTCTGTGGCCCCCTGCTACCAGGCCGTGCAAAGCCAACACAGTTGGAAGTCTTGAAACCTCATCAGTATGTTTGTTTTGTGCTTCCCTGTTAGCCTCCCTGTTAGAAGTCTCATTCTGACACTTCACAGTCCACCAGTCTTTGGCATTGCCTAGACTAAGATACTTTTAAAGCATTCCAGCAGAAGGAGATGTCTTGTTTTCAGAAAATGCAAGTTCCAGGGGCTGAGGAATTTGCTGTGTTTTAGTTTATTTCTGTTCAGTGTGATTATAGGGCAATTTGTGTTCTTATGAAAACCCAGTGTCATGGATATATATTTCACTTTTAATTCAGAAGCAATGGTTTGCTTCCCTTTTTAAAAATATCAAAGAAAAAAATTGAAATCAGTATGTATTACTTCAAATACAGACAGTTAAGGACCAGTCTTTTCCTCCAACAGAAGTCAAGTGACTGAGGTTTTGGTAACAGCTTTAATTAACCCTTTTTTCCAGGTCTCTGCTGTATTGTAATATACATGACACAAAATCAGTAAACAGGTCTTTCAAGAGGCAGATTTTAATAGCCACAGCCTTTTTGCAACAAAGTCTGGGGTAGCTGTGTCTGCTTGAGTAAATAAGGTTAGTTATTAAAACAACCTTAGCTGATATTAACAAAGATATTTCCATGTACAGTTGTCATTGATTTCAGTGAAAATTAGAGCCACAAGTAAGAATTAGAATCTGAATACTTTGGCTGAACTGGACCTGTTTCTTCTCTTGTCTTCTCTTAATAGACAAAGACATGCCTAGTCACTGCCTTTCTGAAAAATGAGCATGAGCAAATGGCTCGAACTTTCTGCTGAAATAAACTCCAGCAAACTCAAGTGTGACTATAGCGGAAACTATCTGAAAATATTAGTGTTAGTGGATATTTTTCATGCTGTGGCTGCTTCTGTAAGAGGGCAAAAACCCAAAAAAGATATGAAAAATTAAGATGAAAAGGAGAAATAAATTATTAATAAAGCAAAGTACTGCTGCTTTCTCTGTGCACATTTTCAGATCTATTGGATTTTTTCTCATTGTTCTGCATAAATTGCTTCTGACTGTACAATGGACTTCAGCAGGGCCATAGCTTTCAGGGTCTTGATTTTTCATAATTCACTCAAATGCCAGCTCAATGACATTAAGTGGAAAAATAGAAAAAAATGCCTTCACTTTTCCACAGAAACAATTTTGAAAATCCATTTACATGGAAAATAAAGAGGCATTAAGCCCAGTGCAAATCTGTAGCTGAATACAAAAATCTGAAAGCATAATATTTTATTTTTCTAGATAAGACAATACAAACAGTTATTTACTCCCTCAAAGGGCTGCAGAGTTCTGAGTTCCATGGAAGTGGGCTGTTTCTCTGATTTACATTATGGTAAAAATTCCTTCTAAACTCACTTTTGCTTTTCTTTTTTCTTTTTAAGAAAATAAACCTTAAGCAGAAGCCTTTATGAGAGAGTTTTAAAAAGTAAAGACTTAGTATTTATTAAATAGGCTTTTATTTCTATTCACTCATGCTTATGCTTCTCAAATTGCTCACTCCTTGAAATGGTTGTGTAAGATTTTCACTGCTACAAACTGTTTACCACTTGCCAAAGTGCAGTGCTCAAGTGAGTGTTCTGTGAGATGTTTTGCTGAACAGTGTTATCAACGACACAGTTAAGTCCAAAAAAAGAATTTTTATACCAAGAGGAAAGCAGCTAATCTGTGTTAGCAGACTAAATCCAAGAAGAAAAGACAATGTTGCATGTATTTAATAAAAATATGCATAGTGTCTAACCAGAAGAACTCTGATGCTGCAACCTGAGAATACAAACCTGTCTGACTGGCACTAGTGAAAGTATGTTTTCATGGTTTAGATATGTCCTCCAACTGCCCAACTACAGCAGACCAAAAGCTAAGAGTCTGTAGGGTTTCTTGGAAGTCAAAAAGGTTAGAACTTATTTCCTTACTCTTTTACCAGGTGGACATTCATGCTTCAAGTTTATCTATATCTATTGCTAGGAAAACTGAATTTGTTCAACTGCAACACTGGAGTACAGATATGGTATTTACTAAGTGTCGCGGGTTCGGTTTGCAACCGGGCAGAAACACCAATTTAGTGTAGTGGTTTGGTCCAAAATACTCATTACTGTTTATCTGCTGTGAGATAAGAATTAGGAGAAATGCAAAGCAGGCACCAAACTTGAAAGAATATAAAGTTTATTAACAGACCTAAAAGAGGGAAGGAAAAAAAAATTATACCACCTTCAGAACTCTCCTCCTCCCCCCACCTTCCTCCCTTCTCCCACTGACAATGTGAAAAAACAACCCTTAAGATGTTCAGTCTGTTTACCACTTCCATAATAACCTTGTTCAGTCCATTTAGAAAGAGAAGTCTCTTCTTGCTCATGCTATGAAAACATTATCACAACGAGACAGCCGCCCACCTCCAAATATTGTTCAGTCCATTTAGGAAGAGGAGTCTCTCTGCCTGCGTGTGAGTCCTTTCCCCCGACTTGCAGCTTTTCCCGCAACTGCTTTCGAGGGTCCACTCTTGAAGTTTCTTGGGGTACAATTTTAAGGTTGAGCCGTTCAGAAACAAAAACAGAGGCCCTTCTCCTTCCCTGGGAGCAAAGGGTCTTCATCATCTTCATCATTAAGACTATCTCTGGAAGCATCTCTAGGTACTGAGGTTTTCTCCTTTCCCGTTTGGAGCAAAAGTCCTCATCCTGGTTCATCTCTCCTTGTTCAAACTTCTCATGAAATTACAGCTGCATCAGCATCTGCCTATCTCAGCGCAGGTGCTTTTGCTTACGAGTTGAACACTCCACCCCCCCATATCTTCATGGAATTACAATGGGATACTCTGATATATCATAGCTTCACAACAGAATTTCAGCTTTAAGCATCTCCTCTCTCTCTTCCCTCAGGTTTTCAGCTCTTCACAGCAGTAAAAGGGTTAATCTCACCTCGGCCTTGCAGCTTTGCAGCTGGAATGTTGAATTTTTCTTATCGCAGTGGAGAGGGGGGAGAGCCGAGCCGCTCCGGCTGCCCACGGCAAGGCAGTGGGGGGGGTTCCATGGCTGGAACAGGTCCATGGCTCCAGGATGGCCGTGGCCCAGCCCGGCCTGGCCCAAGCAGGGCCTGGCCGGGCCCGCTGGCCCCCACACGGGGCCCGCAGCCACCTGTGCCAGTGCCGGAAATGAGAGAGAGCTTGGGGGGGGAGTTTGCCTATTCTTAAATGTGGATCACAGAGGTGTTCACAACTTTAAGTGGCTTAGAGAATTGTCCATATTCAAACTGGCCAGCTGATAGGTTCTATCAGTTCCCAGAGGAAACTGTAAGCACCCCTTAGCAAGGACGCCCCTTCCGGGACTATGCTTGCTAACCTATGACACTAAGTCACCTTGAGAGAATGACAGAAGACCTGACAGACAAAGGAGCTCTGTCTACTTTGGGTTCCTGTGTCTTGCCTTTCTTTGAAGGACCTAAAGGACGTGATCTTGTCTTGCAGGTTGTAAATTACACCTTGTGTGTTAAGCAAGTTTTGGCAGTAGGTCACAGGAAGCATAAAGGAGACTGCTTTTAAAGGAAACCAAAATGTCGGCGTCAGCACCCTAATGAAATTCCACAGAAACACAGCTTTGCACATCCACAAAATTATTTTCTCCTGATGTAAAAATTCAAAATGTACTGCAGATGAATTAATGTCCTGAAACTGCCAAAATCTGAGAGAAGGGACAAAACCTCTCCTAAATTCTCGCAAGTATTCTGTTCAAAATTTAGCATCATCCATTTGTATTCACACAAACAAAATATCGAATTGTCTCCTAATGGTGAATAAGAAGTACTTATAACACAAAGGAATAAGATATTTTATGTGCCTTGCTGGGATATTGCTTCAGCCAGCTGAGAAATGGTCACATCCCAGCATGGCACATGCATAATAATATTTGTTGTTGTGATTATAGAGTGGTATCATGCCAATAGTAGAAAACTGGAAACTTGAAAGTGAGAAGTGTGTCTCTTCTATTAATAAGAGATAGAATATGAAAATGGAATGAGCTGATGAAGAATATCTTGATTTGATGATTGTCTTAGTATTGTTTTCTTCATGGAAAACAGAGCCCCCAACATGGTTTCATAATCTTCTTTCTGTTATTCTTTTAAATAAAATAATTTTTAGAGACAATTTTTATGTTCATCCTCATAGTCCCTTGTGGCCTTTTGAATTATGCTAAATCAGTGATTTTAAAAAAAAATGAAAATGTTCCTGCAGTATTTTTTACTGTACATCCACTTGCACTGTGAAGTTACAGGAAACCTAGCTCCCACATACAAAGAGAAGCCTTCAGATTCCAATGTGTGTTTTGTAACAGCTAGAGTACAGAATCCAGTAATTTTGCATGTTTTCTTTCCTATTTAAGCTGTTATTCTAGAAGTCCTCCCCACTTGAGCTGGATGCTCTTCCTGCCTTTGTATTTGTTTTCCATTAGGAGGTTTGTTTGTCTCTTTTCTAGAGATGACAAGGAAATACACATGGTGATCATTATTTAGTCAGACATTGCAATGAACAGGTATTGAATACATTACTGCTTTTTTTCAGAAATCTGGAAATGTAGATGTTTTCAGGCAGCACATACAAAAGTTCATCAGTGCTTTCATCTGGCTCCATCTAGATTGATATAATAACTAAATGCAGGTGTCAACATGAATCAGGAAGCAGAAAATTTCTTTTGTGTCTTTATGTGTGCAGCAGAAATCAACCTTCAATACGTCATGATTTTCAAGTGTGGTTGCTGAAAGCTGGCAGGCTAAACTAATAGTTAAATTACAGGATGAAATTTCTAAATACAAGCTATTTGTGAGCAACTCTTTTAATACTTTGCAAAAAACCATCGTTTAACACAAAAGTTTAGGTGTAAAGCTAGATCGTCTGCATACGATACAATCTTAGAAAAAGTCTTTAGTTCTTTTCAAAGGCCTTGCTGTCAATCTTCATGAATGGCCACTGCCAACACTTTCTAAATTACTTCAGCAAAAGATGTGATATGTAACACTGAAAAACCTGGCTCAGTCAATGTTTTCCAACTTTTCTGTTTTCCAACTTATTTTCCTTCTGTCTCAGAAAACTACACTGAGAGCTACCACCAGTACAATTTATTATTGGGTTATAAAGGTCTGTTCACACTGTGACCCTAGAACACTAACAATGGTCCAAGGGCCACAGCCCTTTTGAAACATCAGAAAAAATATGTGATGGGCTGAGTTAGTGTGGGTCTCCTGGCATATAAAAGCACAGAAAATTGACCTGACACCAGCTTCTGCTCAATCATATATAGCACAGGTGGCAGCTGCTCCAACAATTTCCACTTCTCGCTCTGCTTAGCTTTTCCCAGCAGTGGCAATGGCAGAAGTACCATGATTCAAGCTTTAAAAAGCATGAACCTCTGGGGAAATATGGCACAAAATGCTATTGTACTAATTCAGCTAAAGGCAAAGCAATTGCTGCCTGCAGTGGTGCATTTCCACCTTGATGAGCTACTTAGAGAAATCGGAAAATGTCCATCCGAATATATGTAATAAAAACTTTTCACTGGTCTGATCTTGCCAGTTTAGCCTGTTGGATTGCTCGTTTGCACATCAACAGGCATATAGATGTTTAGCATGAATGGATATGTTTAGCATGGCAGGAAATATTATAACAGACAAGAGATTCAGATTGCTACTGCAAAATGCAGAGCATCTGGCAGATATGGAAGTGAACTTGCCAAGAATGAATTAAAAATATGCATATAGTTCTGAAATTGCTTTGCTGCTGGCTTATAAATCACGGGCTGATGAAGGTACATTCTATTGTAGGGTAACAATTATTAACTCAGATCTTCTCTTACATTCTTGCCCCATTTGATGCTCAATTTATTATGTTTTACTCTATTATAATTTTATGTGCTGGATTAACTATGGTCTTGCATTATTACAACAGGTTAAGCACTAATGTTTCCTATTTGTTTACTTTTTTATTGGAAAGAGTCACACTGCATAAGAGTTTTTATGATATCCAGAATTTGAAATTTTGAGCTTTACTTTCAACAACAAAACAAAAATACTTGTAATACTTGTAAACAAAAGAAGATGTGTACTTCATCTTGAATTAATTTCAGTAGTTTTAACCAGTTCCATAACAGCATCTTCCAGAATTGGGATTTGATATATATTGAAGCTTTGGACCAACCTAGGTCCACTCAAAAAGTATCAATAATAATAAAGTTTTTTAGAAGTACTTTATTAGTACAGACCAGCAAAATACCATTGTGGTAACAAGAAGTTAGTGTGCCTGATGCTGCTTTTGGGGTGTGTTCCAAAATGATATTGAGTCCATCATTTGCTGCAGTCTACTCTGTGAGCTGGACTTTATTTATTCTTGCATTGTACTTCCCAACCTGTTACCAGAATTTATAAATATCTGAAAGCTTGAGGTGTTCTACCACAGTGAAGCCAAATAAGTAATACAAATAATATAAATTACAGATTGGTCATCATTAAGTTCATTAAGTAATCAGCAAAGGATATAAACAGAAAAACAGGTGGTTCAAAGATGTGTCTCAGGGTCGTGCTTTTTGCTCTATGACAGCCTGTTTAACTGTAATGGCAATTGTGTACCCTAGTACTTCCATGTGATGAGAAGTACTGAATCACAGAAACATTATGGCCATGGCAATCTAGAAAACACAAATTTTCCAAGTATATTATCAGCAAAAGAGTGTGGGTTTGGTACAACTAACCTCTCTTGAGACAACACGAAATTTAAATAATACAATTTTGCATTCAGGATAATGAGGTATTTCAAATGCCAAAACCCCCACCAAAACAACAAAACCAAGCCCTGAAAGATTGTTCATGTCAAAACTCAGTTTATTATTATCACCTCAATAAAGGAGAATAGGAAAACAAAGAGAGGAAAATTATTTTAGTGGCCTGCTAGCTGAGGAATATGCACACTGTAAACATTTAATTATTGCTTATTTATCAATGGGATTGATTATTTTTCCTTTCTGTTATTATAAGCAGCAAAGCATAAATGAGATTTTAAAGAGGATTTGGAGAAGGCAAAAAGTGTAACTTAATGAACAAGCTAAGTCACAATACAAAGGGAAAATCATGAAAGAGGCACCAAAATTAGTGTCTGTGTGGGAAATGTATAAAGCATTAATTTATTAGAATTAAAACCATTAGTGAAGCATGAGGAATAAAGTAGAACATGAAAAGAGGTGAAGGTGTATATAGAGAATTTTTATGAAATAGAGGCTTGAAGTCAGATTTTGTACCAGAGCCAAGGACTTTTAGCCTTCTTACGCTGATGTTTTTGAGAGCTCAACAGTACTACAGAAAAATGTCTTTCTGGGAGTTCTTGCCCCCTTTCTTTTGATATACACCCCTTCACTATAAAAGCTATTGATAGTATTTTTAAAATAGAATTAAAAATGATCCTTTAATAATTTTTCAAATCCAGATGGATTTCTCACACAAAACTTTTTCTCAGGCATCTTCAGCTGACAAGTCTCTAAATCTCATGGGATTTATTCTCTCTAAAATACATAACATATCGCTACTTAATGAAAATACTATCACGTTATAAATCCACGTATCTTCTACTCAAACACATAAATTTTTTTAAGGGGGATAATATTCCTAGGTGTCAGAGTGTAAATCAAGGACTTTATTAGAACAATTGGTAATATATGTTGGGAAAACAATGTAAATAATGTCTTTGGAATCCAAATCTCCACCCCTCTATGTACCAACTGCACAAGCATTTTTTTTCTCACTGCAATATATTTTATCAAAGTAGTCTAATCTTTGAAGCAGATTCACCTTTGATTCACAATATTATGTGAAAAATTTATACTGTGCTCTCATGGGGATAATAGTGACTGCATTCCTTAGCACCCTAACATGATACATGTCCCTGTCCTTTGAGTTTCTCTCTTCCACCATGAACTCTCAGAGGAACCTTACAGGAAACTGTATGGAATCTTTATATTTCCTCCAATGACACTTGTTGGAGAGGAGGAAATACTAAATCTGGCAACAGGCACTTCTCTTTCCAATCAAAGAAAAGAGTGTGTTAGGAAAGAGGTGAGATTTATTGTGTCTGGTTTTTTCCTTGAGAGTGATTTTACAGGCTCTTTTCAGATGCCAGTAGGAATCACCCTTTCTGCTGGAGTTAGTCTTAACTTTCACAGAGAAACCAACAATTTTTCTGCTTTTACATGACTCCAGGATTTAAGATGCTAGAATTGATGCCCCAATAAGATGATTACTATGCCTCTGGTTTGGGTCTTTTTTTTTCTGTTTTGTGGTGGGGTTTTTTGTTTCCTTCCTGCCTCCTTCCTCCTACCCCCCAGCCCCCTGCCCCGCATATTACAGTGACCAGTTCAAAGTTCAGGCATTCAAACAAGTTTGAAATTTTCATGTAATGACCAGAAAAACACTTCCTCTCTTTCATATAGGAGTATTTGTTCAATGTTTCTATTAAAGAATGTGTGTTAAAATAGAATATTTCTTGAATAACAGCTGATGAATAATTTTACTTGTTCAACTATATCAGGAATCTGGCCACTGAGGGATCCAGTATAAATTCTGATTTCATCTAAAATTCCACAGAAGTTCTCAAGAGAAATGCACACAGCAGCACTTCAAGGCACAGTTATTAAGTCATGCCTGTTCAAACAGAAGTGAACTCTGACATGGGCAGAATGGAAGCTTTCACAGCTAGACTTCCTATGGCAGGACTGCCAACTTAAATCTTCTTTGTTATGTCCAGACTATTCTAGTTTGCAGCCATCTGACCCAGTCTCCTGTTTATGATAGTTCTGAGGTTTAGCTAGAGGCTGTTGGGAGTAGAGAAGATGGAAAGCCAGCTAATGAAAGGGAAACATTCTTGGAGGAAGGGTCCAAGAAACATGTCTGTACAAGCTGCCAAAGTAAAAGAATCACAGTTATGTGAATCATAAAGAAAATCACAATATAGTAGTTGTCTCAGTTCCAGAATCATCTATCCTCATTAAAATGTTAAGAACATGTAACATACATATACACACATACATTTATATACACATACATTAAATTTCATGCTTGCCAGTCTGAAAATATGTCAAGGCACAAAAAATTTTTTTCTTTTCCTTTTTTTTCTTTTTGTTTATGTATATGTGTTAGACTAGAAAAAAATACCTTAATAGCTTTCCTCATCAACTGTCAATTCCAAGGTTGAAAAAATTGTAGAAAATCCATTTTTTAATATATTTAATGTTAGTTTCTGCCCATCACATGCAAGAACAGAAGAAAAGAGAAAGACATATACCTGAGTATATGCTCATGCTTTGTTCTCTATCGGAAAAGAGCTGCCCTGTCCTCACAGAGCCTAATACTTCCTTTCCCTCCTTTGCAGTGCAACTCTAGGTCTGCATTTGGGAGTGTACACAGTGGTACAAACAGATCTGTTTTGGCATAATTGCTTCTAGAGGCAGTGGAAATAACCTGTTCTAATGGCTATATTATGATGCAAAGTGAATTCTCTGTCTTTTCCTTTCCCCAGCTCCTCCAGCTGTAGGGGAGACTGTACAGGGCCTGCACCAAGAATTATAAGCAATAATAATAAAATGCTTGCCATGTGGGGACAAACTGGGTGGTTTGATGGCCAAATATTCACTAGCCCTTCATCTATGCTGTTGAAAAGATGCATATGTAGCCAGATAGGACAGGAAAACAAAATGAGTGCATGAAAAGGAATAAGTTAGAGAAGTTTTAAAAAGTTGTCTGATTGGCAAAGGAGTAGTTGGGTAAACTAACTTGCTGAACTGATCCGTAGTTTCCACATTTTTTCTTTTACATTTTGTGAAATTGTTACAAACAGCGCTCACATTCTTTTTGAGTTCAAATGTTTATTTTCTGTATAAGCCTCAAACCATTATGCAGTTGTGTAAAACCACTTTGAATAAGCAGCTTAGATTGTTCAAATCCCATTTACCCCATAATGATATATAATATATGGCTATGACATTTTGTACACTTTTTCTGAATTCCATTTAACTATACAAAAGCTTTATTGTGGGGGTTTTTTTTATTATTATTATTTCTTGGTATGGCAGGGGTCTAAACAGACCTTTTGCTTAAAAAAAATGGCCAAAGAATTTCTTAGCCTAACTTTTTCATAGAATTGTTTAGACCAGAAATAACTTAAATCTAATCAAATCAACAATGGCAAGAAAGTAAGTGGGATTTTTTTTGTGACCATTAAAGTTATTTTTCACCTTCAGTTTGACCATGTGTCAACACAGTAACACTATATCTACTTTGCAAAGATTTTGGTTCTATTGTGAATCTCAAGTGCTTACAAGTACATGTCTTGTTTTTCCCACTGATCCTTTCTGGAGTACAATGAGTGTGTATGCTGCATGGAATCCAGGCTTTTGTTAACACCATAGCAACAATAGTGAGAGACCTAGGCAAATACAGAACATATTTTGCACTTTTAATATGGCATCCAGTATCCTTGGTGTTTTCAGTAGATATGGGAATAGAACAACACCTAGAAGCATGTTTTTCACTGAATGTGCTGGAAGAGTGGCACCCTAATGAAGTACTGAAGTGCTTTGATTTCAAGCCATTGATAATATATATTAGTTCATTCTACTTACTGTTAGTGCTCCTATTTCTTGCAACTCTGAAAAAGCTACTCATTGTTTCTTGTGCTCTCAGTGCCTCAAAATAAGGACACAAAAGAAGCATCTGGAGCTCAAGCCCTGAGCTCTTAGTACAAAGCTGATTCCAGTGATGTTGAACACCTTTTTGCAGCAACCTATTTTTCACTACTACAGATAACTGTCAAGCTGATAAGCCACAGACTACCTTTTATTTTGCAGGTTACAGTCTGATCATGATTTAAAGAAAAGTCTAACACTGAGCTTCTAAATATCTGTTGAAATTCTTAATAACTAGTTCTAAACAAAAATATGTCCTACAATTTTTTTAATTCTTTTCCTTTGCAAGACTTGTATTTAACTATAGCCTTTTTGACAAAGAAAACATCAAGACATTCTCGTATTTTGGGAACTCAGTATTCAGAAAACCATACAACATGATATTGATGCACTTTAGATGCTTCAACAGAATATATTTTAAAATATTTAAATATTGGAGGAATTAAAAATGATATACAATAGACTGCTACATAATAAATTCAGCTATTTGACTTATACAGATTTGTCTTCTAGTGTATTTTTCATAAATGCTGCTATACTTTACCATGAGGTTAGTGATCAAGACCCAAATATTTTTCATCACACTTCTGCACAGCCCAGCAGATTTAGGACATCTTTCTTTAGGATTAGGCAATTTATGTAAGAGACAGTCTTAGTTTTCCCTTTGTAGGGAAAACCTGTTCTTCAAAGTGTTGAAAGTCCTTACAGTTAGTGGCAGTGATTCCTCATCTTCTTTCTTCTGTGCTTTTGCTTTTAATCTTTCTCTTCAATGTTTTCCACAGGCCTTAATCTTCAAGGAGAGATTCCCTAACTTGTGCTGCTGTACCATGCAACCATAGTTTATGTAAGTTTCTGGCACTTAAGGCATTTCAAACTCGTGTCTTACAGGTAGAGATTACTACAGAGGTTTGTATTTTTTCTGGAGAAAGGACACAGATGATCTCTTCAGACATCCCTTGGAACTATAAATAAATAAATGGATATATTTCCCCTTCTATTTTTTTTTTTGTCTATTAAGACTTTAGTGTGTTGATGGATAAAGAGTCGCCTCGCCTCGCCTCGCCTCGCCTCGCCTTGCCTTGCCTCGCCTCGCCTTCTCTCCCCCTCCCCTCCCCCTCCCCCTCCCCTTCTCCCTCCCCTTCCCTTTTGTCCTGACTTCTTGACTTCTTTCTTGACTTCTGTTAAATGATTTCAAAGCCTATTGGTTTCTCTAACTTCCCTGAACTCCATCTGCATCTCTAACACCTGGCCTTCCAACAAGCTTTGTCACTGCTCAGTTACACTCTCATCCTCTAGTGTTTTATCTGTATTTTGTCTTCCTGCAGAGCCTGTCTCTTGATCATGTGTGAGTGGCCATCACAACTTACCTGGATGCCCTGCCCTTCCTCCCTGCGCTGTAACTAGGTGTCCCCTTGTCTCAGTTTGAGACAAATTTGGGGGAAACGCTCTGAAAGGAACATCTCTTCTCCAGAAGTCAGCACTCCCTCCCCCACCACTGTGAAAGGAATTTCTTGGATGAAAGTGAAAAAATCTATTTATTTAACAAGCAGAGTGCTGCCAAGGCACAGGAAACAAATGAGTAATGTTAGATGATAAACGTCCTCAATGCAGAGAAAGCTGGTGGATTCAGAGTTCTTTTCTGTAGCTGGCTTGGCCCCTCCCGAGGTCTGAGGCTGGGATGCGGCATCCCCACAGCCTCCCTGCTGGTCCACAGGGTCTGATGTTCTGGTTCTTGGATCACAGCTAGGCCGAACAGTTCCAGAAGAAGAGGGAGTTCTGGAGGATTTAGGTATGTAGTCCTGGGAAAATTTCTTGCCTCAGCTAACAGGCTGGCTAAAAGCAGGAAGGAGCTCCCTTGGCTCTGCAGTGGTGAGAGCACAGGGGAGTGTGTGAGTCCTTGAATACAAACCGTGCTGAAGAATTCGCCTGGCTTCTCTCCGCCTTCTCCTGGACCCAGCTTAAAGCTATGGGACCCATTTCTGGGCATAAAGCAGATGATAGGGAAATACAGTGTTATCATAAAATCACCCCAAGAGACCCCTTTATTTTCAAAAGTTTGAATCAAGCACGTTGTTCTGAAAACAATTATTCAGTTGGTCCACTGAACCAAAAGTATTTTGTGAGGTATTTGGAATTACACAAAGTGTAGAAACTGTGAAATACCTCTGGAGTCCAGGCTTGAGCTAGATGGTGAGCAGATCAAATATTTCAGTGCTACACAGATCTATAGTGAGGTTAGGGGAGTTTAGGTGTTCTAAACACAGACACTTTTTTGATCTGGTTTTGTATTCAGACACACATTCAGTGCGTCCACTACATGTCTAAGAATATTTCAACATAGCAGAATCTCTTAAATGGTCCATGTGCTGCAGCTACCACTTCCAGACATGAATTGGTCCACCTGGCTGTATGTATCCAGGTGGATGTCCTATCTTGCCTGCTTCTGTCAGCATTTGCTTGGGATTTCTGCTTTGTATTGCTTTGGGATGTGCAGCAGTATTTCATATGCCCTTATCTAGATATCTTTCTCTATGTGTTAGCAGTTCACAGAGTTAAACCCAGCTCTCTGATAGTTAACTTTCTGGTGACTCAGGAAGAAAGTCCTAAGACTCTGAAGACTCCTTGTGCAGGAATAGCTCTCAAAGACTACAAAGTTAAGAGCTTGTAGAAGGATCTGAAAACACCACACTGGGTAAGAAGGGTTGGCTGGAACATTAAAAATTATTTAAGAAAAAAGAAAACAGAAACAGAATGCTTGGTAAATGAGAGAATTTTTGTACAGAGAAAGTGGTTTGGACCAGCCTGAATAAAGTATCCTGTTCTTGATTTTAAGTCCTTTTGTATTCAAGTCAGAGTTCATTAGAGCAATTCCTGACTGAAGTCTGCATTGGAATCTCCAAATGAAAATATTCTGTAGAGAAAGGCTGGTATAATATTGTCACAGGAAGAATACAAGGTATTATAGCTCCACAATTTAAGTTTTCAAATAGTAAACCACAATCATCTTTAGTTAGACTTTTGCGTTCCTCCTCCTTAATTTTCCATCTGGAGGCTGCAGTAAATGATAGTAGTATTGAAAGCATTTAATGACATGTGTGATTAAATGCCCAAAAATCTTTCTGCTGGCTGTATTTATAAACACCTTCTGTAAATGCCAAATGTATGTGTGTGATGATTCATTTGTCACACATACCTAATAATTTTTTTATTCATTTAAGACTTCATGGGAAAGGAATCTCAGTATTTCATGCTGAAGCCCTAACTACGTCTTACTTTTATTTACAGAATTCAACTATATCATGGTCTTGCTTTGCTACCAGGAGCAGTTTTTCAAAAGAAGCAACACCATATATAAGTCCCTTGGTTTATATGCATTTTTTCCCATATTGCCACTGCTAGATCCTACCTTGTTTTTAAAGTGAAACATGAATTGACTAGCCTTGGAGCCAAATCCTATACAGTAAAAGATATAATAACTGTGAAAATAACATCTCACCAGCCTTGGAAGGGCTATATTCATAGTACCACAGCATTAGCAATTTTATTCTCAGATTCTGAGAAGTATAAGGGGAAGATTATTTTTTGTTAAAAAAACCCCAAACTTTATTTTTTTGTCTGTGAATCCAGTAATACTTTGCTTATGCCTTTGCACCTTGGACTGTTTGCAAAAGGGGCACAGTTTTTTGTGCAATCTCAAATTCAAAGTGTCTCACTAAGTCAGTGACATTAGGTACAACAGCTTTCAGCAATTTCATGTGCACACAAAGCATTAAACATGCTTATAAAATCTATTATCTCCAGGTCCTGGTAATGAACACACTCAAGTTCCTCATCTTGATCTTCAGGGGTCTCATTAGACTTGAAAGCAGATGGTCTCAGGGATTTAACTCTTGATTCTCAAGATTCACTGGAGAGGCAAAGGCCCCCACCAACAATAGGGGAAAGAAAGGCACTAATGTTCTCTTAAAGAGAGACATTCTTAGATGGTGACATGGAACTTCTCTCTCTACAGGCATGAAAGATGTTCAGGAAGAAATGTAAACATTACTTCTTCGTAACAGTCTTTCTACTAATTGCTACTTCTAGGAGCAGTGGCTAAATGATGATAGATGCAAAGCCAGAGTGAAGAGAAAGAAATGTAAGCTGTAGACAGTTCCCTAGAAAAAACTGTGCAAGAAAAGGAAATAAAGCTGTATTTGTTTTAAACCTACATTTGGCTTTCTGTAATTTCCACAGGGCATTCAGATATAGCAGTAATTAATAACATGATTTAGGCTACACATCCTTGCAAATAACTACAGGAATTTACAGGAGGCACAGGTTATGGACTGCACACATAGCTGTAAAATCTCAAGACAAACTGAAGGCAGCTATGAAAGTGAACAAAAGCAACCACCTTTTCAATTCAGTTGCATTTCAAAAATAATTTCTGCTTTATGAGAAATTATTAACTACACCTCCAGAGTAATATTAACAAATATAAATCAACTTTTTCTCAAGGACGAACTATAAAACTCATATGTTTGGCTTTTAGCTTTAGCTCTTGCAGTGTATATGACATTCTATATGTACATCTATTAACTCTAGGCATTTAGCTATCTTGAGATGGTTTTTGTACTCATCAGATTTATATTCAGTTAGATCAAGTAGAGAAATACAGGCCAAGTAGAAAGATAAATCATCTCTATTTTGTATGAGGTGTTGACACTTATTAATTTAAAGTTCTCATGAAGCCATTCAGGGGAACAGTTTAAAAATACAAAATCAAATCATTGGATATTAACATTATAACAAATTCAGATAAGTTACCACTATGAAGTGTGCAGGGAAATATTGTAATAAGACTGACTTTCTGAAGATGTATAGGCTCTACATTCAATGAAAAACCTACGCCTCTTGTTTGCTTTTTGCTTTATAGTGGAATTTATTGGTTTTGTGGGGGTTATTTTTGTTACTTTGGTTTTGTGAAACAAAATAGTAATTACACTCGACCTTAAAATTTCCTTCTTCATGGTCACAGTCAAAATTCTAAAACACCTATTGGAAAGCATAACTTGTCCACTGTAGGTATGTATTTTTTCTTCCCACTTCACTGTGAAAAGTTTGTTTGAGTAGCAACAAGGGTAGTAAACTACTGTTTATTAGAAACAGTAAAAACTTAGAATGGGAAAAAAGGAAAAAATTAATCTTATGCACAAAATATTGCCTTTAGACTCAGAATGCTTTTGACTTTCTTCTGACAAAAACTATGTCATTAAGTAAAAGAACTAGGTATTTTTATTTGCCTTTTTACATGTGTAGACTGAGGCTTTTCCAATAACACAAAATGCACCCAAGTAGTGATGAGAGGTTGAAAAAAGGAAGCTATAATAGAAGCAAACCGTTATTATATATAGTTTTCTTCTTAGATTTGTATATACATATATATTTAGAAGACATTTTAAAAAGGTTTTTTAGTGTCTCATACAAGAGTATGACTACTTCTTCTATCAGATTTGCACAAAATAAATCACCAAGGAAAGGATGCTTGAAAGCTGTAATAAAAGAGATAACTGTAAAGGATGAAGCCAGATGAATTTTTCCTAAGATTCTGAACAGCAAAATGTTATTAATAGACCTTTTTTAAACTACCATAATGTTCCAGTAGCATAACAATGCTTACTGGTAATTTATCAATTTACTTCTCTTTCTAGTTTTCATAGTCTTTATGCGTGTGCTATAAAGTTTCTACTGACAGCTCTTATCCACTGAAGAGATTTTATGTTTTGCTTAGATTTTTCTTTCCTTTTGTATGAACATAGCTTGCTTTATCTTCAGGGCAAAGCATTGATCCAAGTGTGTGGCCTCTAGTTTAATCATCATTTACCTGTGCTGGATCTACCTTTCAAAAGTAACATCCTTCCAGTCCTTTTTTTTTAAAGTAACCCTTGAATTTTACCAAGCTGTCTGAGGCTGAGAGAGCAATCTAGAAGCTTGTAATGAATGAAGCTGTTACTTTAAAAAATTCTTGTTGGTCACACTGTGTAAGGAATGTTAAGGAAATGAAGCTTAGACTACTTTTCTGTAGAAACTTTCTGCATAAATGTAGGTTTTAAGTCACAGCTTTTTTTTTTTTTTTTTTTTTTTTTTTTTGCCACCTATGACAGCCCCAAACTGCCTAGTATTTGAGTGCAGAAACTGGTATAGCAGTCCTCATTGCACTCTGGTGATTTTAGCAAAGCAGACTGAAATACCAGAAACAAACATTAATGACAGGAAAAAAATTTAGTTCTGTAGAAAGATAAAGTGAAATCTTTGTGACAAATCTCCACATGCAGCCTGAAATCTGAGTCCAGGAATAAAAGTCACTGCTGGGCTTAGGCTGCTCTGTCCTTTGGGGCTCAACCTTTGCAGCCACACAGAGGGTCACAGCAGCCTTGGGGTGATGTTGCATTGCCCATGAGACATTTTAACCATGACCCTGAATCTTTTCATACTGGATATCCACTGTGCTGAATTTTTTATTTCCCACAATATCTGATGTTACATTCAGATATGAGGCCTGCCAAGTTCCCCTGTGATCAGATATCTTCCTCTGAGGCTCACAGCCATCTAGAACTCTTTCAAACATTGAAAATGGATTTAAAAAAAAGGCTAGCCTGAAGCACGACAACATGGCAGTAACTACCAGGAAGAGTTGCATTAGATTCCTAACTTAAGATTCCTATTCAATGCATCATTTGAATGAATTTTCTTTGGGGAAAATTTTTAAAATCCATTAAAAAAAAATTACCTTAGCTTCTATGTTTTCACATTATATTTCAAATGCAAGTATTTACCTGAGATCAGTCTTGATTTTTCTACCTTGTCTGCTTTAACTTCTCTTTTTGTTGCTAAGAGAGGGTGTGAGTCTGTGCGTGTCAAAACCACTGACTGGCTGTGGTGCTTGTCATACAAGAAAAGTGAACGCTGAAATTTGACTATGTATCTGCATTTTCAAAGTAACCAGTCTCCCTTTACCAGCAGTAACTTGGGAGTATCAGCCTGAGATGTTTCTGTCTTCCCTGCATGACCACATAGGGGACTTGAGGAACACCTTATATCCTCTTCTCCATGGAGTTTAATGCAAAGTGAGTGAATGCTTCAACCGCCTCAGCCCTCCATTTAACTTACACATATGGCAACAGAAGAAAAAGTGCATACTGTTATTTGTTTTCACATTGGAAACAAGAAGAATATGTTCCTAAGTAGAAAATTAAATCAAAACTGAGTATCAAAAGCCTTTAAAGGCACTAAAAACTGAACAGCTTTCCTGCACTATCCACAGCCAGTACAAGCAAACGTAAGAACAATGGGCAGGCTTTTTTTATTGTGAGTGCAGGAAAGAACATAAAGAGGCAAAAGCAAACAAATCAAAGCCAGGGACATTTACCTGGAAAGGGAAAGAAATGGATCCTGTCTAAATACATGTTCATCAGCAGACTGTTTATTTCTTTTTTGAGAGAAATACATCAAGGATGAAGGATATTTATTATTTAAAGGAGGTATTCTTCTGGGCCTGCTGTCCTTGATAGCAACCATTGTTCCAGATGGAAATAAATAAGTAAACAAAAACCTCCAGCTGACTAGGAAGGATTGGAAAAAGCAGCCAGGAAGGGCACTTTGATATCTTAAAGGCTTTGCAATAGTATTCCTGCATCTGCTGCGCTCTGATACTTATTTTTATTCTCATTTTATTACTCTCCTTTCTGCCCATGGAAGGTTATATTTTTCTGTAATTACCACAAGCAAATCTTTCTTTGGCAACATATATAGTGATTAATCGCATTTTCTTTATTGCAGTAGTGGGTGGCTTTTGCGTATCCTCTTTTTATATATAGCCTTTAATTTTCTGTATTACAGGCAGTACTAAGTAGTTTGCTTGTAGTAACAAAGATAACAATTAGCTACATGTGTTACTGAGCTGGAGCTTTCAGGCTGCCTGTGATCTTTTTGAGGCTGCAGTATCTCTTCTTTACAGTTTGCATAACTATGACAAAAAGTGAAAGAAATACCATCTCCCTATGATAGAAAATTGTCTTTATAGTGTGAAAGTTAGAAATAAATTCTTGCTTCTCTGTCCTAAAACTTGATACTGTAGTAACTTAAACATTGGATGAGTCATCCTGCTCATTAAAGTGGAACCATCAATGAAAATGGTAATACAGAAATTGCAGTCCTCCAGGGGAGTACAGACAGAGAGAAGCAAACTGCTTGGCTGCTGGGATTTAGGGCAGATTTGGCTATGAATTCTCTGGTATGACTGTAAGCCATACTGTTCTATTTACAACAGGAAAGAAATATTCAAGATTACTGAAGTTAGGCTTTGAAAAGCATAAGTACTGAGTCATTGTTCTGTGTATGATAAGAAACCACAAAATTCAGTGTGACCTATGTGGTTTCATGTATGTCGTGTTTGCCAAGAGTATGCTTAGAAATCTCTTGAATAACCCTGAGGGTTTAGGCAATTTCTCCACAGTACCTGGAGCTGTACTTGGTTAAGGCTTGTCCATTTAAGATACTTTTCCTCCTCCACTACCAGCTCCTGAGCAGCTATGAGCATATCCTAGAAAAATGAACTGTGGTGCAGGGATTGCAAGAGCAGCTGAATATCCCAGTGACCACAAAGAAATGGGACACTTCTTAGATTACTTATTTTTTCTTACAGATCAGAGAGATTATAAAAGACTATTTGAAACTGTAGATAACACAACAGTGATTAACAAGAAAACTGAACTGCAAGAACCTTTAGTAAGACTGTACTTACACATATGACAATATTTCTCAGTTTCCTTTGTTCCTTAGTTAGCTCTGAAATATCCAATGAGCTCTGGTGAGTTGCTGGAGGTACCTCTTCATTGTATCTATTGCTAAAGATGACTGCCAGAGTCACCTGCAGCACCTATGGCTGACCAGGTCCTCCTGCAGCTGTCTGCAGAGGTCTTTCTGTGTTCTCAATTTCAGATTCTCTATACTCATTTAATGTGTTTAGATGATGGGACAATCCACAGAAATGTGGTTATTACATTCTTTACACCCCCCCACTCCCCACAACCAACGTCACGCTGATAATTCCATCAAACAATATTTCTGTGGATTTTCTAGACTCTGAGGCAGTAACAATAAACCCCCAAACAGTTAGAAGACACACAGATAAAACTTTTTATTATGCGAGTGTCTTGGGGTGACTTTGTTTGCTTTTGTGATTTGTTTGCTTTTGGAATAGCTGCTGTGGAGACAGAGGGCATTAAGCAATTGAACACTTTGCCTGGACTATCAGAGAACCCGTCTGCAGTCGGCCTTCTGAAGGTGGAAGAACAAAGAGTACCAATTGCTACCTCAACAGTGCATCGCTGACAGTATTGGACAGCTCGGGATGCTGTGATCCCCATCCACAAGATGATCCGTGAGCTGGAGAGTCAAGGGGTGATCAGCAAGACCCACTCAGCCTTCAATAGTCCCATTTGGCCTGTGCACAAATAGGAAGGAGAGTGGAAATTGACTGTGGACTATCGTGCCTTGAATGAAGTGACTCCACCATTGAGTGCTGCTGTGCCAGACATGTTGGAGCTCCAGTACGAGCTGGAGTCCAAAGCAGCAAAGTGGTACGCCACTACTGACATTGCTAATTCATTTTTCTCCATTCCTTTGGCAGCAGAGTGCAAGCCCAAACCAGATGGAGAGTCTAAGCCATTGACAGTGGCTCCTGTCATTAAGAAAAAGCACACAACCAAAACTGATTGCCCAGTGAAAGATGAGGATAGTGCAGGGGAAGGAACCTCGAAAGATGCAGGGGAAGGAACCTCGAAACAACCGACTCAGGCACAGAAACCATTACTGAGTCCCTGTCCATAAAGGACCTTCACAGCCTAAGAAAGGACTACACCCGACTGATGAATCCATAATAAGTTGGATGGTCTGTATTTGGGATGCTGCAGGAGATGATGTGATGCTGGATGGTGCTGAAGCGAGGCATTTGGGATCCCTGTCATGTGATCCAGCTATCAACCAAGTGATGATAAGGGGGGCTGACTCTGCTGGTCTCTGGAGACGGGTTTTGACAGGCATGATTGAAAGATATATGTGCGGAGATGATGCCTACGTGCAACAAACCCAGTGGAAGACCACAGAACAAGGGATCCAGTGCCTGAGAGAGATTTGTTTTCACAGATGACCCAGGACTGAGTACTCCAGACTGGGTCAGAGTTAATCCATTCATGTGGCAAAAACTCATATGACTTGGGCCACAAGAATACGCTTCTGCTTTAGCAATAATGAAACCAAACTACCGTGCGAATGAGACCATGCAGGATGTGGCAGTGAAGCTCAGAGCATATGCAGAGTCCGTACATGGCCCAACACATGCAAGAATTGCAGCTGTGGAAACATATACGCAGAAAATAGAAGATGAAATAAAAAAGAATCACCAGGAACTCAAGCAGGAGATCAAAGAGGGCCTTCTCCAAATCTCAGCAGTACAGATCAGAGCTTCTGATACCAAACGCGGATGTTCCCAAGAGAGAAAGTACATCCCACGAAGTGAGCTGTGGGATTTCCTGTGTGACAGTGGGGAAAACGTGGAGGTGGGAAGGACAACCCACTTCTGCTCTGGCAGCACGAGTGCGTGAATTGAAGGAGTGCAAGTCTCAGAAAGGAAATTCTACCAAAAAGGAAGCATCTCAAGTTGCCTGCAGCCAAACTGCCAGAAATGATGGAAAGGATGATGACATGTCTGATTGCCATGAAGGAACCTCTAAGATGCAGGCCCAGGGAAAGAAGGATAACCAGGCATAGAGGGGCCCTGCCTCTAGCCAGGTAGAGACCAGGGAAAACCAGCCTGGGCTGCTGAAGAGTGGAAAAACATTGCTGCCCGAGTAAGAAAGCCAGTTGAGAAAATCTGCCATGTAGATGCTCATGTCCCCAAGAGCAGGGCTAATGAGGAACACCAAAACAACGAGCAGGTAGATCAGGATGCAAAGATAGAAGTGTCACAGATAGACTCGGACTGGAAACACAAAGGAGAGTTGTTCCTAGCTCGATGGGCCCATGATGCCTCAGGTCATCAGGGCAGAGATGCCACCTATAAGTGGGCATGAGACCGAGGGGTGGATCTAACCATGGACAGTATCTCCCAGGTGATCCATGATTGTGAGACATGCGCTGTGATCAAGCAGGCCAAGCGGGTGAAGCCTCTGTGGTATGGTGGGCGATGATCCAAATACAAGTATGGGGAGGCCTGGCAGATTGATTACATCACACTGCCTCAAACCTGCCAAGGCAAGCACTATGTGCTCACAATGGTAGAAGCCACCACTGGATGGCTGGAGACCTATCCTGTGCCTCATGCTACTGCCCGGAACACCATCCTGGGCCTGGAAAAGCAAGTCCTTTGGAGGCATGGTACCCCTGAGAGAATTGAATCTGACAATGGGACTCATTTTAAGAATAGCCTTATTAACACCTGGGCTAGAGAACATGGCATTGAGTGGGTGTACCACATCCCCTACCATGCACCAGCTGCAGGCAAAGTGGAACAGTGCAATGGATTGTTGAAAACCACCTTGAAGGCGCTGGGTGGGGGAACTTTCAAAAATTGGGACCAGCATCTGGCAAAGGCCACGTGGTTAGTTAACACCCAAGGTTCCACCAATAGAGCTGGTCCAGCCCAATCTGAATCCATGCATACAGTAGACGGAGATAAGGTCCCAGTAGTGCATGTCAGAGGTCTGTCAGGAAACACTGTGTGGATGAATTCTGCCTCGAGTACAGACAAACCCATCCATGGGGTTATCTTTGCTCAGGGACCTGTTTGCACATGGTGGGTAATGCAGAAAGATGGAACAACACATTGTGTACTGCAGGGAGATCAGATTGTTGGGTGAAAAACCATCTGTAGTGCGGAATGCCTGTATACCACTGCTTGCTGAGGGTCACTGTCACTGTTTGTACACAGCTGTATGTATATATATATATATATGAGCATGTATTTGTGTGTGTGTGTAGAATTAGAATATCTTAGTTTGGGCATTGAGCCAACAATATGGGATAAGGGGTGGAATGTCTTGGGGTGGCTTTATGATGTGTATCCCCTATCGCTGCCCCATGCCCAGAAATTAATTTTTGTGCCTTTGTATGCCTTTAAACTGAGCCTGAGAGGGGGAAGGAAAAACTGAGCAAAACTTTTTCAAAGCAGTTTGTTTTGATGTTCCAAGGTCACACAGAGAGAGAGACTTTTTTTTTGAGCTGCGTCAGGAGAGTGAGAAGGAAGGGAAGCACCCGGCTTGCTTCTCTTTCCATCCAGTTTTTGGCCCGTTTTTCAGCTCTTTTTCCTCCAGAGAGTTGGACTTTTGTTTTCCTGGGACTTCGTTTTTTCCCTTTTCTCTCTGCTGGACTGTTTCAACATCAGAATACATCGGGAGGACTTTCCACCGAGGCCTTGGCCTGGAGGTGGGCCCACCACCCTGTCCCAGCTCCAAGGAGGGGGAGAGAGAGATCTACGGAAGGACTCTGAATTTTCCCCCAGGTTTCTCTCAGCAGAGCGGGCGGTTTTATTATTTAGCATCATTATCCCTTTTCCTGTGTGTTGTTAAATAAATAGTTGTTATCTCTTTCACTTTCCTTCGAGGAAAATTTATTTTTTTCCCGAACCTGGTGGGGGAGGGGTGGTTGTAGCCTGCCTTCTCTCAGAGGATGTATTTCTAAATTTGGCCAAACTGGAACAGAGAGATGAGTCCTCTCAGTGATGAATCCAGTGCTACTTTATACGGCACTGTGTAAGAACTGAATGTCATATAACAGTGGGTGAATTTAAGTACACAGTATTTGAACTATGTTTGCTCTTTACGTCTCTGTGCACACATGAACATTTTATGAAGAATTTTCTGGGAGATTCTGACACCATGCCTTTTCCCATACAAGTCAGTAGCAAGCAGAAACTACTTCAAAAATTAATATTCCTTTAAGGAAGAGCAGAATTTGTAAGATTTGTCCTCGTTTAAATACTATTTAAATATAAAGAGCAATATCCTAGCTATGAGACTGTGCCATCTGAGGTTTGGGTCCAAAGACTACAGTCATGTAATTAGCAATACTCGAGGCTACATCTTAATAAGACCATCTGGAAATTGAAGCTGTTTCAGAATAGGGATATCCACTTTTCAGTGCAGTTTCTTGTTAATTGTAATCAATCAGTGTGTGTGCTGCACTAGAAGCTTGTTAGTTTCTACTTGGAGGTTGTTTTTAACCTATAATACTCTAGGGCTAAGTTGCCTGCTGCTGGTTAATATTTCTAGAATTAACCTGAGGGTTTCATTCCTCAGAGAGTTGGTACTTGGTTACCTCAGAGAGGTGTACAAAGCTTATCTTAATTTTACCAGCATATGAGAAAGAGGCAAAATGAAAGATTTAGGATGAACAGATGTTGTGATCACTTCTATCATGAGGTCAAGTAAATGTCAGGGGTTTTTTTTATGTGAGTTTTACTTCTGATAGTGTGCTAGATAATCCTCACAAAGGTACTGGGGAAATAGATGGTCCCTTCACAGAAATTGAGACAAATATGTAAATTATTTCCAAGTAAATGTTTTCCCTTGAAAACTAGGAAGGCTATGAAAACCAATGCAGGTGCAATTTCTAGCTCTTTAGTTCTGGATTCCCAAGTCACCTGATGAAAGCTTTTCAGAGAAAGCGCAATAACTGCATAAAAGTTTCACTTCATTATTTGGGGAAACTGTAAAACTGAACCACTCACTCCATAGATTAACTAGAGGACTAAAAGTAGTTTTTAATCTAAAGGAATAGAGTAGATCTGATTCTTATATCACTTACACACAAATAAGGAGTAATTTCTCTGAAGCCAAGGGAGTAGTGCCAGTTTAGAAAACATATAAAGAATTGTCAGAGTAGTGTCTGGTGTACTGCTGTGTCTTGGTTTTGAAAGACAGGTATCTGCTAAGGAAGGCAGAAGCCTCCCTTGAAGTGGCAGATATAACCCCTTTCCCTTTGAGTTATTATAATTTTGAAATCAAGGGCCTTTAGGCAAAGATGTGGGAAATAGGAATAACAGTTCTTTACTATATATATATATATATGTGTATAACCAGTCAAACAAAACAACAACAACTCTGGCAGTAACAGCACACACAAACCCAGTCCCAGCCTTCTCGGCTGTCGGGCCCTTTCCCCTCGGGTGCAGTTCCGCTCGCAGCCGGCAGGGGCGCTGGCGGCTCCCGGTGAGCAGGGCAGGTGCGATGGTTCCCCCGCGGCTGCAGGGGGCGCTCCGGAGCGAGCTCGGGAAACACGCGGCACCCGTGCCCTGGGATCCCGGGAAGGGAAGGAACAAAGGCTTCACAAACCCCTGGGCAGCCGATCCCGGACTCTCAGGAACAGCAGGCTGGAACGGCAGGCGGGAACAGCAGGCTAGAGCGGCAGGGACGAGCACAAATTCCGGGTGGCGGGCGAGATGTATCCAAAAGGGGAAACCCCCCGGAGGTCCAGGCAGGCAGGGTGAGCAGGGCTACAACGCAGTGAAAAACTCGAAGCAGCAGCAGCGGGGCAGGGCGGCCACAGCCTGGCCTCCAGCAGGGCAGGGAAAGCGGCTTTTGGGATCCTAGTGTTGTTTCCAGCAGAAAGAAAAACGGCTGAAAAAGGAACCAGCAGCTCCTTTCTCTGCAGCTTCTCTCTCCGGACGCTGAGAGCGAACTGCACCCACACGCAGGTGAAACAAAAAAGTGGCCAGGCCCTTTTGTCTTCTCTTAAACACCCCACGATTTATCGTCTTGGTAACAGAATGGGGGAAAATTCCTTTAACAGAGAAAAAAAAAAAAAAACTAGGTCTCTTAAAACCCCAACATGCAGATCTATTTTCATACATAAAGTATTTCCCTTCAGAGTCCAACACTGACTTTTTTGACCTGCCCTGTATAAGTACTCTGTTTATTTAAATAAGGGATAAATAGACACACAACTCTGTATTTGTCATTGCATTCAGTATTGATGACAAAGGGGACAAAGTAAGTGCATTAAGAAAAAATGCCTTATGCAAAATTCCATTTTATTTTTATTCATAAGTTGAATTACTGTAATCCTTAAACTTCAGGGCCATATTGTCCCTGAGATTTGGGAAATGAGATGGGAAATTAATATTTCATTTTAGATGGCTCAGAGTTTTTCAATGAGGTGTAATATAATAATGAAAAGGAAATGTTGTCGGCTGATATATACAGTTGTTTGCCCTTCTGAAATACAATTGAATTGTGCAATGCCTGAGCAGTGGCAGGGCAGTGGAGCTGTTATTAATGGTGGTATGCATTCTACTGGGAGGCAGTTCAAGTTATGCTGTGCCGAGCTCCAAAACTGTCCCTGCTGCCCTGATGGAGAATCTACACTCATTGCTTTAAAAGGGTGTAAATTAGGTTGCATTGAAGGCAGGGATTTCAATGCCTGCTCCTCTGCATGGTAGAGCGTTCCAGTGCATGTGAAGAAGTATGACACTATGGCACATAAAATTATATCAAGGTCTTATTTTCTGTTTTGTTCACTACCCCTGAGGTAGTGTTTGCATAATAATGACTTGTGACTCTGCATAATAATGTTTTTCCAAGAAGGTTTTGAAGTGGATGTTTATTACAGTAAAGGATGCACTGCATGATGTCGGCAATAGAACCCATTGATGCTGCAGTGGATGATGTTCTGCATCAAAGGGCATTTTAGTTTAAGATATGTATATGTATGTGTTTGTTCAGACCAGAGCTGAATTGAATTCCTCTTTTTTTTCTTTTTTTTTTTTATTTGTTTGTTTGTTTGTACAGTAAGTGGATGGGAAAGTGTGCAAAGCTTTATTTTATTTTCTTAGTATACAATTCACAATATTTAAGCTCAGTAAAGCTCAGTGACAAATTTGTATGAAAGTGAGGCTCTGAGAAGATAGCATTCTGATCTTTATGTGACAGATTAGACTGCAAGGCCTTTTGTAAGACTGCTGTCCCTATCAGCTCAGGCACTTCCAGCTCCTTTGTACTGTGTGTAAGGCAGGTAACGATCACTGTATTAACATAAAAACTGACCTTTTCAGTCTCTCTTCTAGATCTGTTGCTGAGCATTTCTTACAAGCAACCGTCTGCAATGACCCACCGAGGAAATGAGTTACTGACTTCAACTAGAGAGTCCTAGTTATTCATTTTGGTCGTCACTGGTTTATCCCGAGATTAAACTTTTGTGCGATTTCCCAAGAGGGTGTCTATTTAAACAGCTTGCCTGTCTATGTTTCACCTTCTCTTCTTTGTGTTTGAAGACCCCATCTGTTCCATTAAGGCACTGCTCCATTCTTGTTCAGTCTTGTGAATTGTTATGGTGAACCATGACCAACTCCAGGGTCAGCTGAATCAAGTGGACCAAAAGGTCCATTGGTTTGATGCTTCCACAGCCCAAAAGCCCTGAGCACTCAAAAGACTGTCAAAAATATATAAATCTGTACCTTACCATTGGCCGCAGCCCCGCCCCCCCCCCCCCCCCCCCCTTATTTCTCATATTTGGTTTTATTTCCAGAGAGTTCTATGTATTTCGGTTGTTAATTGGCCCTTGTTACTCCTCCCCACCTACCCCTTCTCCCATTTGCTGTGATTCCTTCTCCCTGCCTTGGTAACACCCCCTGGCTGATGTTCCATTGGTTACTGTGTGTTTTCCACGCCCATATTATGGGGGTACAAGACCCCCTGCAAGCCACGTTTCTTTGGCTTTCTCCGTGGATTTTTCCTCTCCAATAAATCCTCTTCCCCCACAAAGAAGTCCCTCCGCTTTTTCCCTACCTCCTTCACTCACCCTTGCCATCAGTGGGCAAGGTGAACCCGAGCAGGTGCTTCACCTGCCGTCCCGTGCCGCGATTGGTTTCCGTTCTCGCTGCTTGAAGCAGGCAGAAGATTGCCCAGTGCCGGGATAGCGTGCTAGCCGGACGGCACCGCGGCAGTGAATGAAGTAGTGAGTGAAGTAGTAAGAACATAATCTCTGAATTCACCCTGGATTAAAACCCTGAAATAACAGAACACCTTTTTTTGTGTATGTATGTGTGTTCAGGTGTATTTTTGTGGAAGGGTGACTCTTGGGGAGACATGACTCATCTAAGGAAGTGATTTACAACTTCCTCAAAGAGTGGCAGTGGTTGGAGAGGTATTGATTGCTCTCTCTGGTGACCAGTGGTAGGTAGCTGTCAGAAGAAGTTCAGACTGGATATTAGGAAGAGGTTCCTTACTGAGAGGGTGGTTGGACACTGGAACAGGCTCCCCACAGCACCAAGCTCATCAGAGTTCAAACAGCATCTGGCCAATGCTTCTGGTCATATTTATGCTCCTGGTTTAGTTTTAGGTAGTTCTGTGAGAGGCAGGGAGATGATTTTTACCTGTCTCTTTCAATTTGAGAAATTCTGTGATCATATGATTCTATGTGGTAAAAAACCCTCTGAAATTGCATAATAATGCTTTTCTTTCTTCACCTTACTTTGACCTCTCTTTAGGGCAAAAGGAATAAAGAGTACAAGAAGACACAATCACCATAGTTTTAATTGTTACATATATTCAACTATGGCATATATTTATCTAATGGTATGTATTTTATAAATACCTAATATCTGATATTTAATGTATATTATGTATATTTAGTAATTTATGGTAATCTACTAATATATCTGTAATATTTATACTTACGTAATCCAATGGTTAATTGTCATCCAAGTAACTGAAGCAGGGGGACAGCAAACAAATTAGGAGTACTGAAAATATACTGCAAAAACTGTGCTTAAAAAGGTGTCATGTAGATTGCAGTTTCTGAAATATTAGGTATGTGCAAACTCACATTGCTGACCCTTCTGACCACCTGGATAAAGATACTGTGGTCCTGTTTCATCTTTATCACTGATGTGCAGGAATCTGTATTAAGTGGTTAGCAAAGGTTTATTAAAAAATCAGCTCCACTTCTGTGATGACAGGCCAGGTACCTGCTTTTAAAACTATGTTTTTGGTAGTTTGACTTCATTTTAGCAGTGTGTTGACGTCCCAATATGAGCACTTGCTTCCCTTTCTTCTAAATGGAACTATTGATGAACTACGTGTGTGTGCTTTCAGTAGAAAATTACAATGACTAAAGCTGTAAATAACTGCTGTAAAATGCAAAAAAGGTAATTTTGTTACTAAAGCCATTTGGGTTATCTCTTAATTCACTCCTACCCCTGCTTCCTGAGGTTGAAAATTCTGCTCTTATTATGATAAATTAATCTTCATGTCAGTGCATTCAAATTCAACCAGCTTAATCAATGTTTTTGTGTGATAAAAGAACTTCAGACATCCTTTCTGCACTTGTCTCTTGCCCATTAAGTCTATATTAACGGAGGAGACTTTTAAAAGTTATTGGCATATAACATCAGATGAGATGTCGGAATCAGCCAAATTAGACAATAATCAATTTAGAATAATTGATGGTGCCTCTCAAATAAAGTCACAATGCACAGCAAAAGAGTAATTTTTTAAAATACAATGGGCAGAGGGAGCATGGAAGTGTTCTGAGATTAGCTCAATAGGGAGATTTCAGATTTTAGCACAATTATGTAACTGCTTACTTAAGAATGGAGAACTGCAGAAGTAAATGAATAAAATAGCATCGAGCGCAAAAACCGTATAAACCAGAAGCATCTCTGAGTCATTTTGAAAACTTACTAGGTCTGAATTTCTGTATGAAAAATGTTCCAATTCCTCAATGACTTCAGCTTAAAAATTCTGATCGGAAACTTCCGGATATTTTTGAGCAACAAATATTTTCATGTGCTCAATTAGACAGTCATAAGAGATACGCAAGCCAATGTTTTAAATACATGTATGCCATGCTAAGACAATATTTCTTCCTGACTTGTTACTGTTTCTTTGCTTACTGTTCAAAACTAATGCGTGGGGGATTGGTAACCTTACCATTTGTACATGACAACTTCTGCATTTGAACACTACAGAATGCAAGTTTATTGCTGCCGGTGCTCTTCATATATTCTTTCCTTCCTTCTTTTCTCCTTCTGGCCCTTTCATTTTGAACATGGAATCTGCATTCCATGACAAAATTATTCTGCTGTTAACACTGCAACTTGGAGCTGATTTCTACCATTTAAAAAGCACCAATTTCTATGTAAAAATATTATGTATATTTATTTTCACAGTCTTCAGTCACCTTATGTTTCATTACAAACCACTGTTTTCACAAAAGAAAAGAGAAAAGAGAAAATTAGGAAGATACTTAGTATACGGGAGTGTAAAAGTATGTGGGATATGAAAAATAAAACCAAACTCTTCACTAACCATACATAGAAAGAACATTTTATGCCTAACAGAGAATGATAATGCCTCTTCAAAACAAGGGGTTTGTATGTAAATCAAACAAAATGAAAGAAAATCTACTGATTGGTAACAGCAAACCTCATGTAAAAAGACATTTTGTTCAGTTGTTTTCTCCTTCATTAGTGGAAGAGAATACATAACTTTTTTTATTTTTTGTGAAATCAGAAAAAGACAGGAAGATATGGGAGAAAAAGAGATGAAAGACTAATAAAAATCAAATCTCATACTTTTAGATATCAATTATGTCATTTACTTAGAGGCAGTAACAGTATATAGGGCTCAGTTTTGTTTTATTTCAATTGTATTTTTTTAATGATAGAAAAAATACCAAGGACTGGGCACCATGTACTTTCAGGAGAACAAGACAAAGTACAGAGGACCAGTAAAATACCTTCATTCCTGAGCAAAGCTCCTTTTCTGTTCTTCTCTTCCACCTACAGATGCAGGAAGAAATATGAGGAGTATAGCCTGTTTCAAAGGGACTTTTTAGTTGATGCACTCTCTAAGTACATGGAAGCTTACTGAGACTTTCATACAAATTGACATAGCCTTGAGCTTCCCTAAGCTTAGGGGATCAAGGCTGCCCCGAATTAATAGAAAATACATTAAATTTTATTTCTCTCCCACTGGAAAACCTCTTGCCTTTGGGGGCCATCACATTCAAACATTTGAATAAGAGCCAGCTCATGCCATGTCAGCATGAAGAAGAGGCAGAGAAATCTTAAGTTTGTCTGCAGTGGACCCAGCTGATAATGGGATTGGAGAAAAGGTAAAGGTCAGAGAAAGTTAAAGGGGACAAGACAATAACACAAGATGTCTTCCAGTTGGATGTTTTGTATTCATGGCTCTAGAAACAGAGTTAGCAGTGCTTCATTGTAGTGACTGCCATCTTGTAAATGGCCTAAACCACATTTTTGAAACATTCTTAATTTTTAACCAAAATTATTCTCCTTTAGCAATGTAGTACAATGACTAGTAATTTTGTAGGGAACACAACACATCGGTACTGTTGTAGGTATTGTTGACTTCACCATCTTATTATACATTATTTAAACAAGAATGTTTACATTTACAAAAGCTATGTTCAATCTTATGACAGGACAGTACACGACAAGGGTGTTGAGGTGGTTATTTAAGGTGTTTTTCCCCTAGGTAGGAAGCTTCATGGACAAGAAAATACTTACGCTATCCGTAATGTAGTCCTGCCAGTTTTACAAATTGTGTGCAAGCAGCTTGCCATAATTTCTTTCATGAGTTTGTATAAGATGGGCTATAAGAAGGATGAGCACGATATAGGAAAATCTAATGGTTGAGAGAGAGAGTGAGAAAGAAAGTAATTTCAATATTATGCAATGTCTGCTGGGTTGGATTTAAAAAAAAATATGAGTGCAGGTTTTCTTCCCCTGTAGTTAATCCACTTCTGTGAATGTCCTGTGCAGTATCCTTTCAAGTAATATGCATTCTTATTTGTTTCATTAAGTTCTCTTCTAGAGGACAATGCTATATAGTTGACAGCAAGGGAGCTTGTGGATATAACAGACATAAGCATTAAGAGCTTTCATACAGGATTAGATTTATTTTTCACAAACTATACTTTGTAAAAGCTCAAATATATCCAATACCTAGCTGAAGAGAGTGCCAATTTGTGTTTTTTATATCCTGTTTACCAGATGTTGTCTGATGCTCAGTAATACACAGTTTCTATAGCAACTGTAGGAAAACAAGGTACATATAATACAATACTAAAGAAATTAAAAGGACAAACTCCAGGATATTTGGGGTAAAAAAATTATGCACAAAGCACCTTAAATAGATGTAGATGCTAGCATCCTGCACTTGCATATATAGGAGACTACTTTTGAAACCTTTCAAAGCAGGCACAGTTTATCTGATTGAATTTTGGCAAAATACAAAATATGTCAAAAGTATTTAATAACCTAATATGCTTGCATTTGTGAAAATTTGCACTGAGTTCATCTGAGATTGAGATTGAACCTGAAGATGTGTTTTCTTTCCACTTACTTGTTCAGAAAAGCCTAAAATAAACAGACCATGAAAAGAGTATTCATATGGTATAACAGAACATCCTAGGTAGCACCCTAAGAGGATCCTTTATTGGGTCTCAGTTCTGTGCCTGCAGTCCAGTTACAGCCACAGTAACAGTATCTGCAAAGGAGCATGAAAAATTTGAGTCTGTGATATAATTAAGACAGTGTGGCTTCTAACAAGGATGTGCTCAGTACCCGTCAGTGACATAATGACATAACATGCATTGAAATAGTCATTGAGACGGTGTCCAAAGATTCCTGCAGCGTGGAAAAAACATGATTTATAACATAGAAGTGATACTTTTATCTTGCAGTTTTTGTTTGAATATTAGCTCACATAGACTGAATCTGAGTTAATACACCAAAAGTTACAAGGGAAAGTTTTAGCTGAGGTCAGAACCATGGAAAGCAGTTATGATGAAAAAATAAGATTTTGGCAGAGACGCTTTGAAGTGACATAGCTGAGCTTTCGAAGACACAGTATGTTTAAATACTTTTTTACCTTTATGTAGTAATAAAAGGCAAATATTCTTGTCTACTTTTGTAGCATCAAGATTCCTGCTGTGGTTTTGTTTCTTTTTTTGTTTTTTTTTCTTTGACCATACAGAATTAAAATATCTCCCAGGTGAAACTGAGATAAACACATACTATTTTAAAAGCAATATATTCATTATATGAATGTGTGCTACTTTAATTAATTTGAAATTTCTGATTGCCTCTATCCTTTCAATAGATAAAAACAGAGTAGATGATAATAAAATGCGATAGTTAGGAGAAAAATTGCCTGTTGCAGTATTTAGACAATGCAAAACTTCATTAGCACAAATAATTTTACTTCACATACATGATGGATTTTAAAAGGACTTCAGTACCAAACCCAACATTTGCAGGACGGCTGGCTAACGCAGTTAGGTCAGCGGAATATTGTACATGGAGATGACAGATTAATTGGTTGTTAGCAAGTCAAAAAAGGATTCCCAGCCATTAGCCTGTGCTCAGCTATTCACACAAGATGTGTTGAAGGCTAAAGTTTGAGCCATGAAAAGCACTGTGTGCCATAGATGTCTTCTCCCAGAAACAGACACTGTAATCCTATCTGAGTTTTAAATTAAGTATAAATGCCTGCCAGGATGAGGAACTGTCTCTTTTTGGGTACATATCTGCAAAAGACCCATGTTGCTGTCCCAGTTGTCTCCAAAGAAGAGGGAGGAATATTTATTTAATTTAGCTGTGGTATGATATGTTTCTTAGCCCTGGATGGCAAATTAGGTGGGCTCTGACAAAGTGAAGACGACTCCTTTTGACTCTGTAGTGAAGGGTAGGATTTAAAAAATTAATATATTACAACAGAATATTTGGGTTCAAGTAAATACCCCAGTACACAAATGAATGCCAAAGTAACTTTGCATGAACGGATGGGGAGTTTTGTGCAAATACTGATAACATCATGCATGAATTCCCAATCTTCTTATCCAGACATTGGTTTTGAGAATGGAAAATTCAGTGTGTACGCAGTCCTTGAATGGAATTTTGAGACACCGAAAATTTGGCCCTTAGTGTGTTCATTTTTAGTGCCTATTATTCATTTCCCAGAGCAGACTTTGTATAAGGGGTTTTTTTATAAAAGAAATAAAAGTTCTCCATGTGAAGTTTAGTGCTAACATTAGACACCAAAAGAACATCTGATGCAGAGCTAGATTTTTTTTCCTCTTATTTAGATGTTTTGTTAAGGAAAGGTATACTCTCTTCCGTTGCATTTTTGTTTTTATTTTGTTTTGGTTTTATTTTGTTTTGTTTGCTTGGTTTTGTTTTATTTTGTTTTGTTTGGTTTTGGTTTGGTTCAGTTTGGTATTGTTTTGTTTTGTTTTGTTTTCCCCCTACAAGAATGTAATAACAATTTAAGAGACAGGAGATCCATAATCTGTGTACAGGTGTACGTCTTTATATCTGTTATATGTGCACAGGATATATAAAATCACTTACTTAGAACAGAAAAGATGGAGAGTTTGCCAATGTATATTGTTTAATTTGTGATTTTTTTGAATGCAAAAATCAGGAGGCTTTATTCTTGATCCACTAACTTCTAAAGGTTTATACTGATGTACTAGGATGGATGACAGTAATTGACCTGGGCAATCAGACCAGAGGCTGCTTTCCTGTTGTGAGAATCTTTTGGTAAACATTTCCTACTTGAGACTACTTAGGACAGTGTAAGTGTAAATAGTACAGAATAGAACTAATATGGGTAATATAGGCTTAGATGACCAGCTGAAATACTGAAACACCAAACCAGTATTTTCTCAGAAAACTCCAAGGGAAATGGAATAATCTGTTATTAACTTGGTACTGATTAGCTTTTCTTGATGTTCACAGTTTAGTGTCCTCATATATACTATCTGAGCAAGATGTTTTTGAAAATTATTACACAGGAATGAAAGAGAAAAAAGTTTGCAATACTTTTAAGAATGTTGAGAAGTGCCTTGAATAAATACTCCAATTATTTTAAAATACGTATTTGTAATGAGAAAAAAATGCTATTCTTGAGATAATCAATGAGTGTGATGTACATTCACTGTCAGTTATAATGACATAAGAGAAATGAGAAATAAAAGTAGTATAAAAACAGAAGTGTCATAAAAAAATTGTTAGTTTCTCGGCTGACCTTCACCTGCTATGTCTGACTTATTCCACTAGTACAAACTGCAAATAGAAATAACAGGTCTTTTCTAACGTGATGTCCAAGACTGGTTTTGTTCTAAGGTTTTGCCACTACTGGAAAGAGGAAAATATCTGAGATAAATGAGGGTGGTTTTTAAGAGGTCCATGTCTTTAGGGTGTATGGATGATGTAGGGGGACCACTGTTATCACTGTAACACATCTGAAACAGACCTTAAAACATGCCTTCCCCTTGGAAACCAGTCAAACAGGAGATCAGTAGAATGGAAAAGTGTCTTAGAATCATCATCTCTTCATTCTTCTCAGATTTGCACTGAACGTTTGCATTGAACATTGAACATGCTGAGCCTGATCCTCTGCTTACTGCAAGAAAAAATTAGTCTCTTGATAAAATCATCTACAATCTGTCTGTCAAATACCATCTGCAGAACATAATGCCCTTGGACACTCAAACTCCCTTCAGACTGAAGGTTCTACTGTTTTTTTTCCCTGTTTCACCCACTGAAGGAGCAAATTATCTAGATAAGCAACATTGTCTGATGGTGTCAGGATCCTTGAGAAGGAGAGCAGGGAGCACGTAAGTCTGCTGAGCGTTAGGGAAAGGCAATCAGTATGCTAGGTGTGCACTGGTAGAAGGCAGAAAAATTGAGGCTTCTCATCAATTTTACTAGCACTGCCATTGTTGTGAGCCAGGCATATCATCCTGTTAATATGCTTTTAGAAGGATGCTATTTTTATATCCCCCTTATAGCAATTTGGGGTAGGGTGAATGCGCAGGCCTGATAATGTTAATATCAGAATATTCTGATGATATTCCAGACACTCTGTGACTTTCCCTGTGGATCTGACAGTCTCTTTGCCTGTCTCAGAGGGAAAAGTTTCTCTTGTTTGACTAGAAGTGTTGCTGAGTTATTTATATAGGCAGGTACCTGGAAAATTTTTACCCCCTTTTCAGGAAATCTGTTAATACCCAAGACCTCTGAGGTACTTCATATCTCTACCAGTAATTAACTATTTGTAAATAATTGATCCTATTGGTCTGTGAGAAAATCCTTGCTTACTCTCTTTGTTTTGTGGGATTGTTTTGTACAGTGTACAAACACTTCTGAAACAGTAACATTTTAGAGCACTTATATATTCTAATAACTTTTAAAACTGTGCAGGTTTCTCATTAGAAAGCTTGCATAATGATTTAAAGAAATCATTGTAGGCATTAAAAAAGCTAAAAATATTTAAAAAAATCATATTCAAAAGAAGGAAGAATTCTAAGATTTTCTAAGAATTTCCAGATTGTTTTTACAATTGTAGCTGTTGTAAACTTTAAATTCTCTCTCCTTACCTGTTGTAAGTGGTTGATGAATTTTTGAGTGCTCTTAGTTTTCTCAGTGCTGTACTAAACTGGAGAAAATATTTTCCTGCTGCAGGAAAATCAATGAAGATTTTCAGTGTTGTGAGTCCTGCTTGGTGTAAATTTTGGTCCTAAACCCAGAACGCATGTGCTGAGAAGGGTTAGGTGAGGGGAAGTTAAGGCAACACAGGGAATACTTTTGCTCCTTGCCACATGCTGTATTGCAGCTTGACTTTTCTGCACCCTGTAGAAATCATAGCTACCTAATATTTATTCTAAATTAAAGTGTATGAAACTGAACTGTCTCATAGTTGAACAAGCTCTTCCCCTGAGCCGTAATGTTCAGGCACATCTGCAGATCTGGGCCCCTGAACACTGACAGGCAATTAGATGGCCATAGCCCAATCACCAGGAGGTCATGATACAATTACTACAGTTGCTAATCATTTATTTTAATTATATAGTTATTATTTATACTAAAAAACCTGACATAACAGTAAGAACCTACATAACAGAAGAATCCATCAGGCACAGTTAAGCTGATTGTCATAGGGAAAATTGTACAAATTTAATAAAGTCCTCTTTGTTTTTTCCAATACTTCATTGGTATTGCAATTCCCACTGCTTTTGTTAATAAAGCAAAATTACTTTAAGACACTGACAGATAATAAATGACTTGAAGTTCCTTTGTGTACCTGGCCTTTATGTTACACCATTTGTTGGTGGAAAAACAGTTGTTCATGGTTACAAGACAAGGTGAACTGTCACAAACACGTCACACAATGCTGAGGATTGAGATGTTGTAGCGGGTTGACCATGGCTGGTTGCCAGGTAGCCATAAAAAAACAGCTCAATCACTCCCCTGCTACAAGCAGGCAAGGGAGAGAAAATATAACCCAAAGTTCATGAGTGGAAATAAGGACAGGGAGAGATCACTCACCAAGTGCAATCACAGGCAAAGCAGACTGAATTTGGGGATATTAACTGAATTTATTACTAATAAAATCAGAGCAAGATAATAAGAAGTAAAATAAATTTTAAAAACACCTTCTCCCCAACCGTCCCTCCTTCCCAGACTCTACCTCATTCCCCCAGAGACACAGGGAGATAGGAATGGGGGCTATGGTCTATTCATCACATGTGGCTTCCACCACTGCTCAGGGAGAGGTGTCCTTCCCCTGCTCCACTGTGAGGTCCCTCCCACAGAAGACACTTCTCCACAAATTGCTGCAGCAATCTC